>NC_046362.1:3088705-3191705 GCF_011125445.2 Fundulus heteroclitus | reverse complement strand
GCATTTAAAACAAACAACAAGAAAATTCCATCTATTGTACTTCCCGTCGGTCTGATTTTAGGTCTCTGTGTACAAAAAAGACTGTCTGCAAGACTTAAGCACACTCTGAAGGTAATTTCACAATTTCTAATTTTCACACATTTGTTTGGGTTCAGATACATTCCTTACACACGCCTTATTCTCAAAGTACTAAAATGGGCCAGAATTGATTCTAGAAATGAAACAATTATTTTTGCCTATTTGGTTAACTGCCAGTCTTATTAAAAAAGTTAATAATGTAACTATCTGGGGAAATGTGCTGTTGTTGCAACAGTTTTTTAATCGCATGCTAGTTGTGAATGTGAAGTCATCTGTCATCCAAACAGAACATGTGCTGGCGTAACCTCTTAATATTAATCCTTCAGCAACTGTACGAGAACAGCAAATATTTAGCCAAGATCACATTTGTAAAGCACTAACCCATATATATTTCCTTTTCCCCAGTCAATTAAGGTCTCAAAGTTTTGTCCTGTTTGTTATGTTGTTGTTTTTGTTTTTTTGTCTGATGCCATTTCACAGAGCTGTATGCGTTGGTCGCCAACAATTTACTGAGGCCGAATCTCAGGTGAATGCCACGGAGAGAGAGAAGTTCCTCGCTGAGAAATGTCCTCCTTTGGGATGTGTCCTTATTCCAGGGAGGAGCTACTGGTAGGATAAAACTGTCAGAACATTTACCTTGAAATAATTTGGAGATTTCCTCACTGATTAGCAAGCAAAAGTTAGCCATAGTTGACATTTCTTATCATGAATATAAGTAGTTTTTTTAAGTTAAGCAGTTTTGTCATTTTTGTGGGCTACATGTAAAAACCCAACAAAAAAAAAAAATAATTAGATGTTTTTTTTGGGGGGTGGGGATGTCTTTCAGGAACTTTGCAATAAACTGCATCAGCAGATTAACATCAGTGAAGAGGAGAGATACTGCACAGAGTTCAAACTGAACATGGTGCTCAACGAGGTGAGACAATCTTTTAGGCTTCTGTCCTTGAATGGTTCTGTAAAACAAAATACCAGTCATGTTACAACACGTTCAGTTTACACAAAGAAAATCTTCACACAATAGTCTGTTCATATTGTTGATTCAGTCAAAACTGCATGTTCGAAAAAAAAACACATCAAATGTAAATGTTCACCAAAATATCATGAACTAATGAGAAACTAACCAACATTTATGTGCATTAAATGACCCAAACAAGGAATGCTAAAGCCTGTGATCATTAAGATTTTTCATTAATTAGTTATATTTGTCTCTATCAAATTAGTATTTTATATGTTGTGATGAAAATCAATTTTCATTACCACAAACTTTTTAATTTGGACTTTACCTTTCTTTATTTTGTGTGATTTTGTACACTCATGGGAAGATTTGAATATTTTAGAAACAGCCCAGATCATTTATAGATTGAAAGGGACAATTGAATACAAAAAAAAATTCCAATTTTTTTCTATGAATGCAACATACCTAAGATTAGATCATGCTAAAGACTGCATTCTTTTGTGTAGAAGCTAATAAGATGGTAGAAGACTAAACGTGAACTACTTAAAGCATCATTAAGTGGTTTACATTAGTCAGAAAAGGTACAAGAGTTGTCAGAAGCTTCTAGAAGGAAAACTGTGTTATCTACAGATAACCAGGATATTAGACTAATCATAGCAAAGTCACAGAGTTTTAGCATTTTAAAGGGTCAGATTATTTCTGTCATAGAATACGCTGGTTTGAAAACGTTGTGAACCTTCACAGATCTCCAACTTAAGAAGAATGTTTAAAGGAGCAATAAGCAATATTTCACCACTAGTGGTCCTTGAGCACTGTCTGTACATCAAAACCAGATGTATGACAAGACGTGCCTCTCGCTCCAAGCGAGAAAGCCTTGCTCCAAGTAGCCACCCAGCCCCTCCTTTCCCTTCTTACGCGCTGCCTTCTGTTAATAGTTGTAAAAGAAAAACAAAGTAAAACATCCTCACAGTTCTAGTTAAGAAGTAAATGACTCATAACTTGATAATGCTGTTAGCAAGAGAACATTTTGATCTGCTGGGTTGCTCTCCGCCATGTAGCTCCAACACTGTGCTGCTCTGATGGTGGTATTTTAGGGTAGAGAGGGGCTAAGCCCTGAGTGTCAGCTGTTCACATACACATACATGCATATACATACATGCACGAGCATGTACACGCACAGTCCGGCCCGGCAATGTAAACAAGAGGTTGGAGAAAGACACAGAGAGCTGCGGTGTGAAGTCATACCACAGTCCATCTGAAATATTACCTTTAGTTCTTCACATAATTTTTCAGTTCTTTATATAAAAAAATATTTAAATTTTGTTTATTACTCCTTTAAGGTTCTACTTCTCTAAAAAAAACACAGGGCCTGCATTTCACAGCCAGTACACCCAGGCTATCCATGTTAATGGAAAATGCAGGATTCTCAAAGCTGTTTAAAGTGTCACCTTTGAAATTAGTTTCTGTTTGTTGCAAACTTATAGTAAAATCCTGTTTAACAGCAAAACTTGATCCTAATGACTTGTTGATAGAAACAACAGAGTAGGGCTGGATGATATGTAAAAAAAGCATATTGATAAAATAGAAATCAGATTAATCGATATCGATAATTATCAAAAAATTTTATACTGTTGTTTAACTGACCTATTTTTAAATTAAGAACACTGAATTCAAACATAACCCTTTATTCAATCAACTTTTTATCAAAACTGTGAGTGTTTAAAAAAGAACATAAGAACACATGCTCTCTGAACCCTTTGATGGGGGCGCAGCTTGGTGTCGGAGCATTCTCGGGTCTGCGTTTGTGATTTGTTGGGAGAATGTAATGACTATAGTATTAACTTATATGATAGGCTGGAATGCTATCATAACCTATATGATAGAAGGAAAACTGTTCTTCTATTGAACTTTTTCTTGTCCCCTTTTTTTCAATTGAACCACGCATTTATCAATCGATATAAAATTGTTATTAAATTATTGTCTAGCCCTACAACAGAGAGTGCACATTTCCAGCACTGTAGATCCTTTAGCTGGGAGATGTTTTTTTCTGATCTTTGTGACAATACAGTGTTTTCTGAATTCACTTACTTTCTTTTGCAGAGAAAATAAGTGAATAAAATAAATGCAGAGTTGAATTATATGGCATTTTTTAAGTCTTGAAAACACTATGTATTTTTCAAAATGCTGTGCTGCATAATTTTCAAAATGTGGTTTTTAGCATTAGTTCTTTGACCATTTTGGTTTTGACTTACTGACATTAGTTTTCCCCAGAGGTGAGCCTCTGGCTACTCAGTATGAAGCCTGTTCAGCAGTACATTTGTGCCATTCTAACACAACTCTAGTTTCAAACTTTCATGATTCTTAAATTATATCACTTTGGTATTAGAAGATAATTTACAATGAAGTCTATTGTAATTTACACTAAATAAAAGGTTTTTAATGGCCTGTTACTAATAGAAAAAATAGCTAACCCAGTGAGAGTAATTATTTGATGGAAAGGTAATGTGTTGTCAAAATATATGTGTTCAATTCAGTTGAATTTTATTCAATCCATTGGTGATTAGGCCTATTTTTATATTGCACTTGTTTGGGTGGTTTGACCTACCACCTGGTGTCCCCAAATGGCCAGCCTGTCCACTTCGATTTCCTGAAGTTGGGTGGGTAGGTGGCTCCATGGTTTTGGTGTGAGCTGGTGTCGTCCAATTCTTACCCACAGTCCTTTGAGGCTATCCTGGCTTTGAGCCTATCCTGTCTTGGTCCAGACTCACCATGGAATGGCTGCTTCTGGTACCATGTACCTAGGCTGGAGAGGGCGAACATTATAGTTAACCGGTTCTGGACAAGTGAAACTTTGTTCCAACTTTAGCTAGGGCCCATGGACCCCTTCCTGGGTAAACCTGTTCCAGAGTACCCCTGAAAGTTTGGTTCAGGGGCAGAGGGAGTTTGGTGCAGATTTACACAGGTTCCGTGGAATCAGTCTAGTCCTGTAAGCTTGGTCTCTAGACCAGGGGCACTCTGAAGGAGTAAGAGATTGCTTTGCATTGCTAGAAATTCAGGGTCAGACTATGCCTGGTTTTTAGCTTATAGATATGCTTACTAGGCACAGCCAGTGGATACAACTAAATATTGCAAACATTGAGAGAGTTTCTAGCATGTTTCTGGCGCCTGTCATAAAATGGGTCATATATTTGATCTTGTTTTCTCTGTAGGACAAAACATCAACAATTTACATGTTGAAGACATTCACCTGAGTGACCACTGCTGCATTTTCTTAAAGGTCCAATCTAACATGGAACCTGTTCTTGCCAAATTAAAATAAGTCAATGCTTTTTTGTGTTGAGAATTCGTAGGTTGACTTTTAAGGAATGTTTCTGAATAATAATAATAATAATAATAATAATAATAATAATAATAATAATATCAAAACCTCCAGAGCTGCTTTTCTAACCTACTTTTTTCAAATAAAAAACTCCAAAGTCTTATCTAATACATTAAATAAGATTGTCTTTCTAAGGATCCCACGTAACTTCAAAGTCTGACTTACATCATTCTGACATTTTTCAAGAATAACATTAGGCCTATGAGGGCTGAATTTACACCCTTTCTGCCCCACAATTATAATAAAATATAGGTGTATTCACACCTGGACAGTCCTTTGGTCTGCTTGTTTGGTCCGGACCAAAGGCAGACTTTGTTTTTTAATTTGGTGCTGTTTGTTTTAACATGGCAAGTGAATCATAACTGGTAACAAAGCAACATGTGTGATTATCGTTGTTCCTATCGGACAGAAATGACAAGAGTGGGACTTAGCACATATCCAGAAATGGAAGACAGCTATTATAGAAATCCTGCTGTCAGCACAGCTGATAAATCACCGAGCGTGGCAAGAGCTGCTCATTCAACACAGGTTTCACAACATTTTACTCCTGATTTTGGAACACCGTCAGAGAATGCGTCCGGCAAGCTGAAGCAGTCCCACAACGTGTTGGAAGCAGCGTTGCTAAGCAACAGGTACGATGTTCACTGCTATGGTGGCTTGATAAGTCCAAAGAGACATATGTTTTTTGCAATTGGTAAATCAAGGCCGTTTCGTATTCACACCGTTTCGTATTCACACCAGAAGCGAACTGCACCAGAGTCCGTTTGGAAGCGGACTGAGGTCACCTCAAAAATTGGTTCTCGGTCCAGTGGTCTGGTCTGGACCAGAGTTTGCTTGAGTGTATCTACACCTTCACAAAAGATCTAGACCAAGGGGGGAAAAACTCTGGTCTGTTTAAAGCAGACCAAATGTGGCAGGTGTGAATATACCCTAAATAATGACACGACTGAATTGAAAGTACGTACTTCCATAAAAGATATTAACAATTACACTTAGTGTTTTTGTCTACTCTTTTGCTCAACAGGGAACTAACACTGAAATGTTATATTTTTTCTAAACAAGGGCTAATTGTCCTGTACCTATTGTTTATGCTCTCATCAAGGAAACTAAAATATTATTATATTGTAACCATTGCTTTTTTCACTTCGAAAGAATCCCGTTCCTTACAAAACATTGTCGTGGTCTCAAAATGGTATTGAGTTTAATATTTTAGTATCATGACAACCCTATTTGTTGGACTTTACAGCAGCTTTTGACAATGTTGACCATACTATCTTAATAAACAGACTTTGCAGTCATATTCCACAGATTAGAATATGCATTCCAAAGAGGCTCATATGATAGAGTAAATATATCTTTTGAAAATAAAACCCGTTTAAACTGGTATTAAACATACTTTTCATTAAGTCCAGATTTTGTGTTTTGATGTTATCTAACCTTAAATGTGATCATTAGCTATATGTGGAAAAATAATCATCTGTAACACAAATGAAGACTTGAAAACATCAGGTGTATACAATCTTTTTTATGTAGTGAATTTAGTTGATAAAATAATTGACCTTTTCAAATATATTTTATTTATTGAATATTACTGTATAGTTTGGTGGGGATCTCTGGAACTGTTTTAGAATGGTTCAGATCTCACCTATAAAAAGGAAGCCTCACTTTCTGTAAATTACCACAACCAGTAAAATTCTATTGATTGAACAGATCATTAAAAAGTTTCATAATACTTTTTTATCAGATGACATTCCACTGTACTGCTCCTACAAATAATCTGGATTCTTTAAACTGTCTAAATTACTCAAGTTTTTAAAGCAAACTACAAATTAGTTAAAAATAACTCCCTTCAACTGAACTCAGAAAGGACAGAAATTCTGATCATTGGCTCAGAGTTTATCTGATTAGATAAGAGATTTGACTTTTTCACACTCCCTGTCTCAGCATTTCAGTAGTGACCTGTCCAGGGTGTAACCTGCCTCTCGCCCAATGACCACTGGAGATTGGCACGGGCTCCCCTTACCACCCTGCATGGATAAGTGGGTATTTATAATGGATGGATGGATATAGAGAAGGTGTTGCCTTCATGTGCTTGGGTAGTTTTGCTCTACAAGATCAGTTTCTCAGAAACATATTCATATCCCTTCACTGACTTTATCATCAAGTCTGCATCTGCCATCAAAGTAGACTGGTCTCACCAAGGAAATAGAAACTGGTTTTGGATGTGTAGAGTAAATTAGGTGTGTATGTACAAATATTTGTCACCTTGAGGTGCAAAGTTGTCATAATGGTGTAGAGGGTTGAAATTCTAGAATTTCTTGACCCTCCTCAATGTGACAGTATGTTGAGTTGGTCTGTTACTTTTATACTGATCTATTCTTTTTAAAAGCTGGATTTCCTTCTTTTCTTGATAAAATATTGCTGATTTTAGATATTTATTTCCTCTGGATTTGGAAGCTGTGCAACTAGAAAGATTTTTGCTGAAACATTTTTACTTTTGAACATTTGTTACAATGTGTAACAACATCAAAAATGTGTTTATTTTTTTTTACAACCGGGAGCAGATTATTAACATCTCATGAGCTTAAATAATACCTCATCTACAGCCCCAAATCTCAGATGAATTATAAAGAAGGCAACGTAGATGCGTAGTGGGAGGAAAGAGAACAGAGAGAAGGTGAAAGTTGAAATTATCTCTTCCATCAATTATTATGGGCAACATGAGATCACTGGGAAACAAGTATGAACGGGCTGCCAGTGGTTCAGCTGGTAGCGCTTTTGCCTTGCATCAAGAAGGTCCTGGATTCAAATCCTGGCCTGAATGGAGTATTCTGCTTAGAGTTTGCGTGTTCGCTGTCGGATGTGTCCATGGGTTCTCTCTGGATACTCGGGCTTCCAAAAACATAATTAATTAGTTTGTGTACAAAACCGTTTTTCCTGTGTGTCTTTGCGTTAACCTATGATGGACTGGCAGCCTATCCAGGGTGCAAGATTATATACCAAGCATCTCCCTGGCCTCTCCCTGCCTGGCTATCTGACCATACAAGCATACTCATGCATGCTCAGTATGAGGGATTGCTGTCTTGAGATGACATGTGTTGTGATTTGGCGCTATATAAATGAAACTGAATTGAATTAAAGAGAACTGCGAGAAGATAGTCTTGGAAAGCTGAAGAAGCCTTATAGGGTTGTTTTGAGGCTGGGATTCACTGTGCCAGCCAAATGCAAAGGAGTTCATTGCCATTACAGGCTGCCCCAGTTATGCAAACTTCAATTCAGATAACATCATCCCTGTCAAAACAGTGAGATTATTTCCATAACATGTTGGATCCTAAGTGACCTAAAGAAACTGCTAAAGAAGAAAAACAAGCCCTATAGGGGGAAGACAGGAAATATTGAGGGGTATAAAAATTAAAAAAAAAGTCAGGTTTAGAGACAGCAGATTGGTGTACAGGACAAAGCTAGGGAGCATATCCCAGTGGAACAGTGTGTGTGAAGAGCTGAAGAATATCACAGGCTTTAAGCACAACGAGGGTCAGATAGATGGAAGTCTGGACAGAGTAAATAAGGTGAAAACATGTTTCAATGAGTCCAGCTAAGAAATAAGCTTGGCATCCTTCTCTCCTTTTTTCAGCCAAATAGACCTCCCACCCTCCTTTGATCCACACCTTTTCTGTCAAACCTAAAATGTTTTATCTTCCATCTTGGCCATAGACTTTTCTACACGTTCATCTTCAACAAAATCAGGATATGCTGGTGCTCCCTCTGCCTCCCTCTTTTGCCTGTCGGTTTCCAGAAGTCAGGTGAAGAGGACTTTCATACTAAAGATGCTGCAGTGTTTGTGTCCTTGAACAGTTCATTTCATTTGAGCAGGTCTAAAAGCTCATCAAAACTATAGTGTGGACCAGACATTTCAGTAGCAAATAAAACCTGGTGCATTGAACTTACAGTGGGCTTGTAGTAAATGGTCTAACCAGTAAACAAAGGAGAGAATGTAATGACCTTTATATGCATGATCTACAGAGATATAAACTTTTAAATCCTAGGTCCGTTTCTGTGTAACCTCAGTAACACATTGTAGTCTCTCTCTCTCTGCAATTTTTTATGTAATGTTGCCTTGTACCATTACGCACTATTTTCAGTTATTTAGTGTTTAATAAATAGCTCTTGGTCTGTTAGGTATTGTCTGGTGAATATCAGCCCAAACTGCTGATATTAGGGCAATAGTTGAAAGGGTGAGTCGAACACTGGCGGGGTTTTTTTACAGCAAACTGCACACATATAGAATAAATGAGTGACAACTTCTCTTCAAGTTCAAGAATTTACTAAGAGAAATAAAAATGAACATCCAGAGAACACCACTATAGAATACTGTTTATTTGAATTAACACTATATTTCAACAAATCCTCTCTACTAAGCTAGTGAAACTTAACTAAAACTACTAAGCAAAATGAAGATAAAAAGAAGCTACGGAACTATTTACACACAAAAGAAACACAAGGACAAAATAAAGTGGTTGATCATCAGCATCATCAGAATAATTCAGTGAATCCTGGTTCCCTGCAGATCTCAGTTAAAGAACCAAAGTTCAACTTAAAGAACATGGAATGGAGTTAAATTAGCTTAACAATTTAGAACATTTAGTATGTGTTTCAACACATTCAAATGGCAAATCCTGAGTTAAACAAAATGAGAGAACATTTTAAATAAGGATTTTCTCAGTAAACATTAGTAAACTTCGAGAACGCTCAATTTTATTAATGCAATTATACCTCTGGGAGGCTAGGGGTCACTCTAGCGATGGGTTGCTAAAATCGGCTAATCTACAGTCATGCAAAACACCTTTAAAATGACATTAATATTCCAAATGAATGTGGCAATAACGCTCATAGCACTATTGAACGATGGTGGAGCGAAACAAAACAAACCTTACGTTTGAACGAAACGTGCATCCGTGAAGAGCGAACGTTATCCGGAAGAATAGCATTAGGCTGGTGGACATTCGGCAATAATTTTAATAGCTTCGGCTTTATTTTAGTCGTAATGAGTGGACCCAATAACACGAACATCGATATCCCATTACTGTATAACACCCTTGTGGAGATAACTTTTGTTATAACCACAAAAATACACTCGAATTACATCGGCAATGGCATAGTGCGTAGAATGCTAACGGGAGCTACCCTGTAATTCAATTCAATAAAATTTTATTTATATAGTGCCAATTCATGAAACATGTCATCTTGAGGCACTTTACAAAGTCAAAATCAATCATATTATACAGATTGGTCAAAAATGTCCTATATAAGGGAACCAGTTGATTGCTTCAAAGTCTAAAACTAATTAATTTCCTTCTATGAGGATGATAAAGTTTATCTTATTCAGATATTCATAATTATATGATTGTTAAAGAAGTTTGCATGCTCATTTCCTAGGTTTAGGTGGTGGATCAGCCAATCAGCTCTCTCTGTTTCCACCAGCTTCCCTGCTGAAAACTCTCTTAGGCTCGTTAAAAGTCCTCCTCACTACGGACATTTTTTTTACTTTCTCTCTTAAGGCCTGGGCTACTTCATGAATAACTTTTATCTTATCGAGATACAATTCTAAGAAAAATCTTAACTTTTGTTATTTAAGATTTTTCTTAATATGAAGTCACTAAGAGCTACTTTTAGTCTTAGGAATCTTTGTGAATACAGGCACTGTTGTTTGAAATGAATTTTTACTCCCTAGTTTTATTAGTTTAAAGCTTATACATTTTTAAGAAATTTGTGGGTAGGGTGCTCCGGTGGTAGTGCATGCAACCCATACACATAGGCCCTAGGCATTGACACAGCTGTACCGGGTTCGACTACAGCCCGTGGACCCTTGCCAGCCTGGTGTCATTACAGACCACAAAAAATAAGAAATGACTGCAAATAGACCCTATATTCAAAGATTCCCAACTTCGTCAGTAACAGATCTCAGAAGATGACATGATTCCTTTCAAATTTTCATAACTTAATGTACTATTAGGTGACTTTAATTCAATCTTGAAGTTACATAGTTCCTTTGTTTCATGATCTTTCTAAAGGTCAGGGACCTGAACATCAAGATTGTGGATCTCAGGGGAAAGTTCAAAAGACCACGACTGAAGAAGGTGCGTATGTCCGCTGACGCCATGCTGAAGGCTCTGCTGGGCTCCAAACACACGGTCAACATGGACCTGAGGGCCAACCTGAAGCAGGTCAAGAAGGAGGTTAAAGAGGAGGTATGTGGCTAAACATAACCAAACTTTTTGAAACTTAACCACTCAATTTAACTTAAAAAAACAAACTTATTATTATTATTTTTTAATTGTTTAGTTCAGTTTGTTCTCTAGCAGCCAGGACAAAACAATAACCCTAACACCATGTTGCTTACAGATCCTTAATATTAAAAAAAATACAATTCCATAAACTAAGACCATCTTGTTTGTGTCTACAGGACAAGCAGCTGCGTGATGTTGGAGACTGGCGCAAGAACATTGAAGACAAGTCTGACAGGAAGAAGATGTTTGACAGTTAAATTTGATCTGTCATTGATTCATAGCCTCGACAGAATCATTATTTTGAGGTGGTGTTGTGTGGTCATGAGCAGCCAATATCTTACAGCAGAAATCTTCTTTTTAAAAACAGGCATTAGTTGCAGAGCTCCTGGTTAGTAAAAGCAGGACGCCTGCTCTACTTCATAAGGGTTAAGGCTACATTCACACAGCAGGCGAATGCAACACAAATCTGATCCTTTTGCCCACTTTTTCATGGCAGTGTGAACGTAACGTAAGCTGACCTATTACTCCTCCTGGTTTGGTCCAATTTTTGAAGTTGTAATAGAGCTGAAATAGCTATAATTTGGAAGGCTAAGATGAGATCAAGTGGCAAGTGCTACACATAGGGGAGTATCAGATTCTCAGGATGGCAAACAAAAGCGTTGCTTATGTTTGAAGGATTGATAGTTTTTGTGAGCAAACGTATCCTAACACGGAGCTCATCTGCCATCTCTCTTTTTTTGTTTGTTTTTTTAAAAAGGGATTAGAGGAAGTTATACTCGTCAACTCTTCAGCTCTATGATTCCAACGGCGGGGGCCACAAAGGGGGGTTGCACATTTACTGCTGGACTATTATTTTAAACAGGCTTCTGTTTCCTCATTGTGAAGACATTTGGTGCTGTAAGTAACACTTTGCCAGCTCATGATCTCTTGACAGAACCACACTTAAAAATCTCAAAACCATCACTTTTAGCATGATTTTAAGGGCTGGATTAAAGCACAGTAAAAGTTTTGGGTGTTGAGCTCTTCTAATATGTAGAATCCATATGTACTGTTGTCATCAACTGTAGAACTAAGATATGATTCTGTCCTTGACTGTAAAGGTTAAAAATATGTATATGTAACAAAATGCTTTCCCAACAATGTATGTACTACAAAAGTAAATTTGAACATTTACCTACAATAAAAGAATAAAGCCCTTAAACTTCACTCTGGCCTTCAAAAAATATCTCCAAATACTTCTGGTTGTCAGATGTTGGCAGTTCTCAACATGCTGATCTTTTCCGTGTTTTACATTAAATTTCGAAACAGAAGTAATGTAATATGTACTATGAAAAATTCTGAATTCTTTACCAAATTAGCTTGAAATTCCTCAATCACTGTACTTTTTTCTTTCTTCCTATTCAATACTGATGGACCGCTTTGGTTTGCTGCTGGTGCATATTCATTGATAAACAAGCCCTGTCCTTCCTGCACCTCAAATGGCACCTAATAGACATTGCTTCTTTTTTATGATGTATCAAAGATTTTCTAATGTTTTTATTAGAAAAGTATTTTTTTACATATGTTTGGAATATTTTCTGCATTAACACAATTTATTGATTCATTAAAATTTTGCAGCCCAAAGTGATGACCTGTTCAAAGTATAAGTCACGTATGAACAAAAGTGACACTGAGACAAGGTTTGTTTTGGATACAGAGAGCGGTTAAATATAGTCTGTAAGACGTCAGACAAAGCTACTTGGCTGCGAGATATGTTATATTTGACATTTAGAGACAGCTGTATTATATTCTTAATTACAAGCTGCATTTTTACTTTAAGAACCACTAGCTAGATTTACAAATGACTTTGTATCATTTTACAAGAAGCAAAACTGAACAGGTGAAAAAGACTGCAGCTTAATGTAAAGCTGAGTACTTTATAATGCCTTCCCTAATCTGCCAAAAGATAAAATTGTATTTATCTATTACAGACTAGAATTAATTTATTATTGATTTTCTTTTACTATCTCCTTTACCTTCAGCTAAAATGACTAATTTAAAGAAAAAAATATTTTAATTACTAAAAAATAACTTCTAAGAACCTCTTACTGGGTTTTTAGGTGTGTTAATTCCTACTAGATGTAAGTAATTCCAATGATCTGTCGATTCACTATTATTTGCACTCTCAGTTGTTTCAAAATAATTGTATACGATTACTTTTTTGCTTAAAATGTAAAACTAACCAACAACAACAGAAAACAACAACTAACACACAAAAAGCCCCCACCCTGTCCTTAAGGTATAGGGACTGAGGAATCCTTGATTAGGGAGCTATGGAAGCAGGTAGGTATCAAGGTAGGTTGTCACAAAGAAAGATACGCTTTGTGAGGTCAGGACCAATGAAGCAAGGTGCACATGTGAGCTGAGAATCTTAGGGGCAAAAATCCAGTTTACACAAATCGAGGCTTCACTTTACCACAGTGGTAGATCATCAGACATAGAATGGTCAGCTCAGAGCTCCCTTTATCCCAAACAAACTGATGAGGATACAGTCAGGCCCGAACTCCTCGGCCTGCCCGGCCACGCCCATTGGTCGGAACTTGTAGCTCGGGATCAATTCAATTCAATTCAGTTTTATTTATATAGAGCCAATTCACGAAACATGTCATCTCAAGGCACTTTACAAAGTCAAAATCAATCAGATTATACAGGTTGGGTCAAATTATACAGATTGGTCAAAAAAAAGTTCCTATAAAAGGGAACCAGTTGATTGCATCAAAGTCTTGACAAGCAGCATTCACTCCTGAAGAAGCGTAGAGCCACAGGGAGAGTCGTCTGCATTGTCCATGGCTTTGCAGCAATCCCTCATACTGAGCAAGCATGAAGCGACAGTGGAAAGGAAAACTCCCCATTAACGGGAAGGAAAAACCTCCAGCAGAACCGGGCTCAATATGAACGGTCATCTGCCTCAACCGACTGGGGGTTACAGAAGATCAATCACAGAAGCACAGCTACTCATACTCCACAATAATGACAAAAATAAGCAAATAACAAAAGAGTTATTAAATACCATTTAAATGTCTCAAAAAAACAAAATAGCAGGATGTCTGACACCGTGTCATGTCTGCTTGCAGCAATATCCCTTCTCTGATGCTAGTGCATCTGTCCATTATCTATACCTACTTGTCTTTGCAGGTGGTTGGCACCTATCTCCAGGCGGTCATTGGGTGAGAGGTGGAGATGAGAACATTGCTTTTCAGCGTTTCGCAAATACAGTCTTGATAGAAAATTAAGTTACCTTTTTTTCAGTTCCAGAGTTCCCAGATTTGAGGCATTACAACACTGATTTTGCCCACCCATTAAATCATTAGTGGAACTTATATTTCAGCAATATAAAAATAAAACCCCAAAAAATGGACATCTACCATTGACAAAATGCATTTACAGAGTGACAGAGTTGAGGTGTAATGCGTTTACTGCAGGTCTGCTGGTGGTTCCTAGAGTCTCTAAAAGTAGAATGGGAGGCAGATCCTTTAGCTATCAGGCTCCTCTCCTGTGGAACCAACTCCCACTTTTGGTCCGTGAGGCAGACACCCCGTCTACTTTTAAGACTAATCTTAAAACTTTCCTTTTTGACTAAGCTTATAGTTAGAGTGGCTCATGTTACCCTGAGCTACCTATATTGTTATGCTGCCATAGGCTTAGGCTACTGGAGGACATCAGGGCCTATTTCTCTCACTCTGCCGAGTTCTCCTACTGTTCTTCAATTTGCAGTTTGTTGTTTCAGCTTTTAACTTTTTGTTCTTTCTCTTTTTTCTTCATAGTAGGTACACCTGGTCTGGTATTATGTTAACTGTGACATCATCCAGAGAAGACAGATCACCCGCTATTACCATCTAATGTAGAACAGATTACTGGATCAATGTGTGCTTCTGTGCTTTTTTGTCTCTCTTGTTGTGTCTCTGCTCTGTCTTCTGTAACCCCAGTCGGTTGAGGCAGATGACCGTTCATACTGAGCCTGGTTCTGCTGGAGGTTTTTCCTTCCCGTTAAAGGGGAGTTTTATTTCCACTGTCTCTTCATGCTTGCTCAGTATGAGGGATTGCAGCAAAGCCATGGACAATGCAGACGACTCTCCCTGTGGCTGAATGCTGCTTGTCAAGACTTGGTCCAATCAACTGGGCTTCCTTAGATAGGACAGCAGCTGCTGTCTCATCTTCTGAGACTTACGCACCAGAGAACTTTCCTATGAAATCAGTGGAAATCAATTTGAACAATGTTTCTCTGTGAGCTGGTGTACTGGCCAATAGAATCAAAATCAGCTGCTCTGATCTCCATGGTCAGTTTGATCTTGTCCTTCTTCTATAGATTCTGGACCCCACTGCTGTGAGTGTCTTTATTGGGCCAAAGCAGATTGTGAACCTTGGTTTATTGTTGTTGTATGTGCAAAAGGTTTTGGTCGTCATACTCGTCTTCACAAAAATGCATGTATGATATCACACTGAGTTAATTTAGCTCAGTTGCTGCGGCTTCAAAAGCTCTCTAGTTTGTGCAGTCAAAGCTGACCAGTGGTTTCTACACTGACCGCTCCTTTCACTTTCCTTAAATGTATAGGGGATGATTTTCCCGTAAATGTAGGTAAGAAACACCCAAGTCTCTTTTTGAATAACTGCGCAGGCACAAGTGGGATCGTATGAAGAAAAAGAAAGAAAAATTCTCCCAAATCCACTCTGGTCTTATTTCTTCTGAGGCCAATACCTACGCCTTTAAGTTATAACCACTGGCTAAGCTATTCTCTGCTTATATGTTGAAATGAGATAAAGCAGATGTTACTCTGAAAGTCCCAGAGTTGCCCAGGTAACAGTATCATAAGCATCCTTTAAATTGATGTAGCTTTTCAAATCTATTGTATTTTATTTATCTTAAGGCAATTTACAAAGTGAATTCAATCAAATCATACAGAGAGGTTGGTCAAAAGGTTTTATATCTAGGGAAACCCAGCAAATTACATCAAGTCATTGACTTGGAGCATTCACTCCTCTTGAAAGTGCGCTCAGCGACAGTGGACAGTCACCGATATTGTGTCGTTGACTTTGCAGCAATCCCTCATACTGAGCATGAATATAGTCACAGTGGACAGAAAAAACTCTCCTTTAATAGGTTGAAACCTCCAGCAGAATCAGGCTTAGGCCTGGTCCACACATAGCTGGACATATGGCCACACACAGCTGGACTAGTTTTTATGTATTTTTACATTTCATCCACACAAAAACACTGTTTTGCATCACTAAATGCAATTATTTAAAAATTTAAGTCAGCCCAAAGTGGAGATTTCTGAAAACTCAGTTTTTGTGTCTGCGTGTGCACACACTAAAACTGAGTTTTAGTATCACAGTCTGCAACAAATAATGCGGCGTTAACTTGGACAAATTACGGCTACGATTTCAACAGCATCTGCAATTGTTTATTTCCAACTGACGTAACCCCGGCAACCACATAGTATTTACACTTTGGTATTCAAAATAAAAGGAACACTGAACATTATTAACATGACTGTTGGTTCAGATACTTTTTGCTTGTCTGTTCTTACACGCCCAGCTGCTCCAATGTGTTAAGGTACGAAGAAGAAAGAACGCTTGGAGGTCAGCTGTTTCTCTCCCTCCCATTACAGAGACACGATGCCGTTCAACGTCACTACTGCTTTGAAGGATTCTGATTGCCTGACATAGCTTTGCATTTCACTGCCCCCTAATGTGTTTGGCATTTAAAAAATAACGCTTAGTGGCGTATTTGTGCATATTTGTGTGGATGAAAAAGTTTCTGAAAATGTACATTATTATGTGTAAAAACGATGTTGGAAGACATTTGACCCAGCCATGTGTGTACAAAGCCTGAGTGTGAACTGGCATCTTCAACGATCAACTGGGGGTCAGAGGAGAAGGAGCCAACACAGAAGAAGACAAAGCACTGATCCAGGAGCACTTTCTATGTTAGAGAGGGTAATGGCAGACTAGATCGATAGGTGGCTGTGTCTAGGACAGAAACACAGTGAGTTGGTATCTCTGTTGGACATTTGTTAAACTTTCTGTATTTGGGAAGTTTGTTGGAGACTTTTCCACCGTTAAAATCCTCAAGAACAATGAAGGAGTCTGGGTGTTTTTTCTCCACATCAGTGATGCCATCAGAAAGATGTTTATCTGCTTCTGAAACACAGGCTTATGGGGGAATTTAAACTCTGGTCAGAACAAACAAGGAGCATTCCCACTGTGAATAAAAAGGTTTACTGTTAAAAAAAAAGGATCCCCGGTGAAGTTACATGACTTCTGTAACACTGTGGCATCCCTACACCAACCGTTGTTCTTATAATTGCAGATTCCACCTTCTGTTTTTATTTCCCCCAAGGGTGAGGCGCGGGCGGAGGTCCACTTGGAGAAGCTGGCAGCCATTTAAAAAAGTTAAACCTTTTGAAGCAAAAAGAATGGAAAGTAGAGATATAGAAGTTTTGCTAACATCCCACAGTTTGATATAAAATGAAATTGCATACACTGGGATCAAAGGCAGGAGGCAAAGCATACTCTTCTGGAAAACCTGCCACCTGAAATCATGCCTCCTTATTTTTATAACACGTTAATATGAGAGGTCTCTTGGCAGCCAGAGAATGATCTGGAAGCCTTTCTGTGGACAGATTCACATCTCCAACCATTAAGCCAAAGTGAAATGCTTACCAGGCAGTAAATGAGTTAGTGATATTTATAGAGTGAAGTGAAGGCCAGTATAAGACTTTATTTGGAGCAATAGTTTAATCAGTTGTTGAGAGCATTTCTGTTTCGGGGCTCTGTATATCAGAGAAGACACGTGTACTGAGTTCATGATCACAATGATCACTAAACTTAGGAGGGTCAATCTGCTAAATTCATTTAAACATGGGTTTTAAAGTAATAGACTGTGACATAGTAATCATATTGTTCTTTCTCATTAAGTACAAACTGAAATGTAAGTATTTATCGTTTACAGTGCCTCTGAAACATTGTTTCTCAGACATAGAAGAGGGGGATGAACTACCCTGGAAAACCCTTCACCGTCACATTTTCAGGCTTAGGGCCAACTCATCAAACTGTTAATTTAATACATTGGGTCAAGCCCAAAGCATGATAACAGATGTTGGATCTTTTCTGTCTTTCCAAAGCACATGCCTTCAGCAGGCATATGTGTTGATTGGTGATGTTTCTAGTCATAATGTACTACGACTTGAAACCTGAAACTGAAATGCTTATGGGAGGTGGGCTTAAGGATGCTATACACTCTTACTGCAACAGGGGAAACTCTCCTTGAAGATGGTAAGAACCAAACAACAATTTTCTTTCTTTGATTTTCTTTAAACTAATTTAGACACTTTAGAAAGAAACACGTTTTTTCTCTTTAGTAATCTAAAATATTTTGTTTTGATTCATGTCCATACAACAGCTGATATCTCTTGATTTTGTGGTCCCATTTTCTTCTTAACCTCAGCTAATCAGCTCTGTGCATTATCAACATCAGCATAAAACCTAAATATATGTTTGAGATTATTTTGCAGTGAGGGAGAATCATTTAACCCCTTTTCCTTCCCTTTGTAGGATTCCAGTGGCCCTTAAAGCAGGATCCTAAAATGAATAGAAGCTCCTCCTTGATGAGATGAAGTTGGGGGGGATGGCAGTATTTCCGGACCTTGATGGCTGATTGGACTGAGGATCTGGGATTTCCATAAAAAGCAGCTCCACATCCATATCTGAACCCTCATATATATACACCCTGATGGTTGTTTGTTCCCACTGGCTCTACTGTCCTCTTTCTTGGCTTTCTGTTTCATTATAGGTGAGGCTTTGCTACTTTTCTTCCTCCTTTATTCATCATGTCTCTGTACAGCTGGTAAATGCATGCAGGGTGATAACATGTTGAAGTGCTAAGGTGATGAGCTCCTGCGATGCAGAAGGGGAAACATGATTCATTGTTAAGGGGAGAGGAGCAGTTATTGGGGGATTACATCTAACGGGGTTGTGTTTAAACAGGGAGGCAAAGGGGATTTTAACAAAGGAGTTATTATTTGCTCAACCTTCTTACAATATATGTTTTTCAAGTTTTAGTGGCACTTTGTCGGTTTGCAAACTCATTGGATATTCTCTAAAGTAAACATTTAGGGTGACAGAGTGTTTTCACAGCATTAGGTATTGAATCATTTGGATGGTTTACAATAATGTCTAGAATTCTTTTTGAAATTTTCTACTTTAGTCTGCCTCACAACCTTTTAGTCTTTTAAGCTGTGATTTAAAGATTCAAGTTTAGTTTTTCTTCAAAAACATAGCTGCATGTCAGCTATCAAGACTTAGAAATATGGAGGTGTGTGAGCCTCACACGGAACAGAGGCTCCCTAAACACAAACATTTTTGGTTGCCATTTAAATGTTTCATCTGGACTTAGTTTAGCAAGACTAATTTTAGTGTGCTGTTGTGGATCACCTCTTAAAGTTAAAAAGTGTTCTGAGACATAAATTATGTTTGCAATGTTTTACTATTTAACCTGTGTGGTTGAACAGTCAACCTATTTCTCCATTTATTGGCATTGAGAGTAGAACAGTTAAGCGTGTAATTGTTTTCAGTAAAAATAAAATCTGATTGGGGATCGGCACCTTTGTTGCCATAGGTTCTGAGTCCTCTGTGTGCGTGTTGGTGTGTTTTGTCCGGTGACTGCTGCTAACGATGCTGTTGCAGCACATTCACTTGAGAAGTTATTTTCTGCAAAAAGAATTAAGTGTTAATTCCCAGAGGATGTTTGGCTTATCCAGCTCCCTGCGTCAGCTGTGACATCTGACCCTAGCCCTAAACTTAGCTCTATCACCGTTCAGCTGCTCATTAAAAGTTTTAATGGGCAACATTTGGACACAGCGGGGCCTCTCATGTGATGAGTTGGTTATTTTTCATCTGTTGTTTTTTCTTCCTTTCCAAACAGGCTGTGAAAAAAAGAAACTGCCAACATGTCTGAGTAAGTTCTGCCTTTACTTTCCACTGTAAAAGAAATAGTGCATGTTTACAGGTGTTTTCCAACTTCACTGAGAACAAATAAGCACAATGTGCAAATTTTGTTCAGAAACATCAATGGTTAAACACTTATTAAACATTGGTAGAACGACGCTTTCACTTCTGTTTAACATTCTAAAAAGCACATGAAAAAAGAGAGAACAGAAAATGGATTGAATTAAATAAATGAAGGGAAGCAAAGAAAGAACAAGAGATAAAAGAAGCTAGCGCATTAAACAATGAAGAAAGTAGGAAAGCATGGCACTGATTGGGACAAGAACAGAGACAGAAATCAGAATCGGATCACAGGTCTAAAGGTCTTCAGAGCTGTGCTAAAGTCAGTTTCCTTCCAGCTCCATGTGTTGCATTTTAATAACTGCTTCTGTTTGTGTTCCTCACAGCAAGAAGATGACTTCAAGCCGCAGGCACCACCTGAAGGTAAAACAGTCACTGCTGACCGGGTTGGGCATCCACGATGTCTGCTCTTTTGTCACCTTCGTTACAATACTCATCTGCAGCAAGGGGCACAGCTAACCAAAATGTTAGCATTAAAAATTCATATTACCCAAACAAATACATTTGCTTGATTACCATTAAACCGACGATAAACAAGACGTTTTGAAGCTAAATCTCTAACCACTAACTGCTAACAAACGGGTGTCACTCAGTCTGTGTCACACGTTTAAACGTTTACTTTTTCATTGGAATGGAAACATTTGAGAAGTAGATAAGATAGAAACTCCTGTATTGTCCCAAAATGGGGAAATTTGGGCATGGCAGTGGCACAAACACAGAAAAAACACTTAATCTAATCTAAATTTAGCTCTAAAGCAACAGAGAATGATTTTATCAGAAAGGCTTAAATAAAAGTAGAAAAATACAACTAGAGTAAGTATAGCACAGTTATTGATAAAATAATATTGAAGTTAAACAAGGGAAAGACAGCAGGTGATTACACATTCTAATGCTACATGCCCTGGGAGCAGTGTCTTAAACCAGTGAGTGTAGGCTGGAAGCCGCTATTGCCAGTTCTGGCGAGAGAAACAAGCAATCAGCTTTGTTACTTCTACATTGTAAACAATATAAATTAATAAACCCAAAGTTGTTTATAGTAAACGGACAACACTTCTGGAAGCCTGGAACACTGTAGTAGTGAGCATTTCCTCGAGATCCCTTTTTTCCTCTGTCATCAGGCTCTTTAATAAACATGCAATAAATTATGACTTTTTGGGTTACTTATTGTTGCAACATCAATAATATCAATATTATTATATTTAATGTGCAGTATATTTGAATTGAAAAGCACAAGAAATCTGTTTCATTATTGCTGTGTAGAAACAAGTTTTTCCTATTTTATACGTGCTGGTTAAATATCCCTTAAGGATTGCCAAAGCTTTAGCAGTTAGCTGCCCCGTGTTTTGTACGGTTGTGTTTGAAAAATAAGAGTCCTGATGAGCCACGAGGAGACCCTAAAGCCCAGCTCCGAGTCCAGTCTCCTTCCTCCTCATGTGGTGGCAGTAACAAACCCACAAAGCTCGGTTACACGACTAATTAAAAGGTTAGAGTCCCACAGCAGCACGCTGTTAACAGAGAAAGAGGAAAAAAAAAACATGGATACCTGCATCTTTGTTTTTGAGCAATGGGAGCTGACAATATTAGGAAAAAATTATGATTTTAAGTATTTTTTTTCCCTGACAATGAATAAAGAATAATGAATAAGTTTGTTGATGATTAATTTATTTTGTTAAATTTTACCATTAATCTCATTTACAGTGTTGTCAAGAAAGCTTAATATAAATCACTTTGGGCTTATTTTTTTCCCTTGTAAATTTTGAGAGTCATAGGTTGTGTTTTTTTAGCCTGTTTTTGACCGTGAGGTAGCTTATGTTGTTCTATAAATTAAGCGACCATAAATAAGAGCTACAGAGTCCCGCTCACGCTGCTGGTCAGACAGCATGTAACAAAAATATGCCTCCGCCCCTTCATGTAGACATGTCCAACAACCACCCGCACCCTGTTGACATCAATTTCACGACCCGGAACAGTCGAAATACAGCACTGTACACATACATTGATATAGTATAGAAACAGACGCTGGATTACAGTGTGGTCGGTTGCTTGTCTTTTGGGCTTGTTTTGATAGAGTTCGTCGCTTTCTCCTCTCTCAAGATCTGGCAATACTGCTCACTTCTCCGTTCAGCAAATATTATTTTACACTTTCTCTCATGTCCCCAATTTGCAGTAACACTGCATTTGACACACCAATATATTTAATAACCATGTACCCGTTTAACCAAATTCATCAATTTGATGACATTTTGAAATTTCTCATTTAGGCAATTTTGTTTCCCATCAATGACTTAAAAACGTATTAGAGTGCTTTCACAGCACAGGTGTTTGGTCTGTCTTAAATGGACCAGAGTTTGTTTCTTGGGATAGCCCAAGTTGTTTGTTCAGCTGTGAAAACTCATCTGAACTCTGGTCTGCCTGAAGACATGGGTCTTGGTCTGCTTTAAAGTGAACTTTGTTGTTACCCACTCACAGCGGAAAGAGAGCTGGACTATTAAGTGAACCAAAGACAGGAATTGGTTTGCATGATTTGCAGACATACAGGTGATTTTAAGATGTTTAAATCCGCACTCTTCATTTGTCTCTTGACGACAGAGCAATGTGCTACATAGATAGCTGCCTCACGTGGTGCTCATACTGGGTCAGTTTCTCGTAACATCGCAACAAACAAGCAACTTATTTAACTACATTATGTTGTCCAGACAGTGTGGTACACTTTCAAAAGTGGCATGTGAAAAGTGGACCAAGCCAAATGGTGTGGAATTTTCTCCATTGGGCACCCAATAAAACTGAGTTCCCCAAACTCTCCTGGTGTGAGATTTCCAGTTTATTTGTGTTTCTAGTTACAAGTTTTTCCAAAAATTGTGGTGATTCAGCCCACAGCAGGGCTCTAATTCTATTTCTCCTGGACATTTTCATAATTCAGTGAAAATACAATCTATACAACTATACAATTTATTTATTGTATAGAGTTTTGAGAATTCATTCAGCAGAACATCTGCTGAATGTTGGTGTTTTGTCAACTAGAGTTTCTTGAGTCTGTCATTATATTTCTTGACATTGCTTTGACACAATGCTGCAGCATTGCAGTATTGTGTTTCGAATAATTCTTCTCTTAAAGATGTTTTCTCTGCAGCCAGCTTTGTGAGAGAATTGAGACAGCTATAACTCAGTGGGAAGACTAGATGAAGCAGCTCTTTCCCTTCACTTATCAATGACAGCTCTGTGCCAGTGATATTGCTCAGTCTGACAATTTCAACTTCAAAATTATTGCATTATGTACATGCTGAGTAGTTGTCTCTATTTTCTATCAACACTAAAATATCTTCAAAGTTTGGCTATAGTGAGCCAACACTGCTCTGTGTGTAGCAGGCATCTCAAAAGCCTCAGCTAAGCTTGAATTATTTTTCTTTCCAAAAACAATAATAAAAACAACTTTTTGGTAATTTCTATATATTCCATAGGCTAAGCCAAAACCTAATCTGCAGTGACACTGGTACAAGGAGTCTATATGACATAATTGATCATTTCAAGACCAATATCAGTATGTGAGGCCATTACCAATACTGCATTGCATTGATTTTAGCTCTAAATGTAAAGAGAATGTCTGACATGATCTTTTCTTCAGCGTTTTTACTGTATTTTACATTCAACCATACAATTTCACTAACCTACAAAATATTTTTCCATAGTACATCTTTGCATAGAATGAGTACCAATGTCAAGTTAGTTGCTACCAATTTCCATCCTGGACATACATAAAACGCCTAAATGTTGTTGCCAAATTCCAGGTGGGAAAAATTGAACGGAAATCCTTTTTTAACACAAACCAAACTAGGTACAATTTCTCCAACCTTTTCAGAAGTAATTTTAAGAAGAATATTTTTAATGCGTATGATTAGAGATTTTAATCTAAAATTGTCATCCGTAGTTCTGAAAGTCAGCCTTGTCCCGGATTTGTATTTTAGTGCCTTTATTTACTCTTGGATCTTCTGTTTTCTGAGTCATATTTGGATAGAAAAGCCAAGTAATAAATAATAATTTTAAAGACTTTAGGAAGGAATGCAGTTTTCTTCTATGCATTTAAAAATAAAAGGTACCCAGGCATGTATAGTTGGCATACAGTTTTATAGCTTTTATTGTGCATCTTGTAGACTGCAGGTCTTCATCTCATGTAAATGTGGTCATTGTGTCCCTGTTTTAATAAAACTAATATATATTTGGTCAGATGTCTACATACACTCAATATTGGGGAATTTCATGAATATAGTTACTTATAAAAATAGCTATTATTAAATTATTTGAATTGAATTTCTTTGTTTCTTTATTTGTCCCCCGTGGGGGAAATTCTGTTTCAATACAGCCCATCAAGAGAAAGATTTACATGGGTAGACAGGAGATTGCCTTGCCAGGCACCACTTTCTTGCAGAGTGAAGAAATGAATATATTAGGATGGTAGAGGGGGGAAAAAGAGTGCATTACTCACACTGTCTCTCTGACAATTCAAGCAATGCAAAAAAAAAAAAAAAAAAAACCCTCAGCACAAAAAAGCAAACATACAGACAACATCCTAAGCAGACATATTTCAGGTGGGAGGGGTTTTGAGTGGTGAGGGGCATCCAAGTCCAGTACGCACGTATCCAGCCGAGGTTCCTATCCCAGGGGGAAAACAATCAGGCAATGTGAATGTAATGAGTTACAGGGGGTGTATCTATCACCATGTTCATGTGTACATGTATGTGTGCATATCAGTATGGGCCCATGACTCTCCAGTCCCTCCCCCCTCCAGCCATAGTCTTAGAAGTTATATTTTCAGCAGTTCAAGAAGGGCACTGTTTGAGTTCACAGGTGTCATGAGAGGGTCCTGGTGGGGGTAGAGCGTCTTGTTTACATAACATCCAGGCGATATTTGAGATAAGCCAGCCTCCAAGGTTAGCCATCAGGGTGCCAAATTCAATAACAAGGAGATTGTTTTTCAGGCTAACTGTGAAATTGTGTCAGCCTTCAAGTGTTTGCTGGTTTGTCTTCATAGCAAGTCGCATAGCAAACAGCCAAATTTGTTGAACCTTCTGCCGTAAATCGAGCTAGAAACTTCCCCGAGGTCTTTCCATTCCACAATTCAGTTCAAATCACTGCCGGCATGCAATACTGTTTTGTTCACTAAGCATCTGAGTCTGGGTAATCACAGCCCGGTTCAGACCCTCACCAACTCCTGGCAGCATTTCCATTGCCAAAACTGCCTCCGAGATCTTCCGTATTTTCCCATATATCAGGTAACCGCCAGCTCCAATAAGCGGAAATCCTGTTATCAGAAATCCAATTGTGTAAGGATCCTCCACGTCCTCTACGGACAAATGTAATAGACCGATACATTATCTTCCAAACTCCCCAAGAATCCATGATGTATCCGGCAGCATGTGTGCCCACAGGACCGCTTGGCTCCCACGCGCCTGGTCTTCTAGCAAGAAAATTTTATCAATTTCATTATGCGACCAGCTGATTAGATCCATAGTTTTTGATTCTGATGATTTGCTGAAAAATGCTCTGTGTGAGTTACACAGCATCCAGATAGAGAGCCAAGCAGGAGAGGTCCAGGAGTAGAGGTGCAGAGAAGCGCCTGCCTTCGCTGAGAGCAGGAAAAGAACATTTGTTTTTATTTTATTTCAGTGGTTCTCAGTCCTGGGCTGCACAGTAGGGCAGTGGGTGGTGCTGTTGCCTTGCAGCAAGAAGGACCTGGGTATTTCTGCATATAGTTTGCATGTTCTCCCTGTGCATTCGTGGGTTCTCTCTGGGTACTCTGGCTTCCTTCCACAGTCCAAAAACATGAATGTTAGGTTAAATGGCCTCTCTTAATTCTCCTTAGGTGTGAGTGTGTGTGTGAATGGTTGTTTGTCCTGTGTGTCTCTGTGTTGCCCTGCGGCAGACTGGTGACCTGTCCAGGGTGTACCTGCCTCTTGCCCATTGACGGCTGGAGATAGGCATCAGCACCCCTCGCGACCCGACAAGAGATAGATGTGTTAGAAAATGGATAGAGGATGGATGGAAGTGTACGAATTTAATACATAAATGCTCCACATTTGTCAGTGGCATTGTCTCGTAGGCAAGTTATTACATACCGCTCTATGCTGGGCTTCTGCTCTACTTCTTGATTAGTTTTATGCCAAAAAATGAGACACTCAATTTTTTTGTTGTAAATCTTTCCAAAAAAACTAAACTGATAACAATTAATACATTTGAGCTAAATTTTTGTGACATTTTAGTTCTCATACAAGGATGACTAGAAAGCTGGTGAATAATTAAAACTATTCTTTCAGTAAGTCTGACTCTTTGTCTTTCCTACAGAGTTTGATTCTGCAGGTGGCAGCAACATGGCTTGAAAAGGAGAAAAAGGACCTCATTGCATCCAAGGAGGCCTACATGGCAGAGAACTGTCCTGCGCCAAACCTTAGTGGAGACCAGGCTGCCCTCATGGTGAGAGTTAGTTTTTGCTCTGTCGAGATCTCTGTGTATTTAGCTTAACTGAAAGCAACTTAGATGAAATGCATTAATATTATTCAAACTGTGTTTAGTTTTGCTCATGTATTTTATTGCATTTTCTTTTGTGACCTTTTCGAAGGTAACTCAAAACTCCAAACACTGTGTATGTCTAAAGCATCCATAAGTTTATGCCAATAAGTAACCATCACTTTTCAATAACAAGGAAACCTGCAAAAAATTACACGCCCTCATTGACAAAGTGGATGAGGAGAGATACGACTTGGAGGCCAAAGTTGGCAAGGCTGACAAAGAGGTAGATCTTCTGTAGTCATTCATACATCTTTATTTAAATTTATCATGCTGTGGGAATGGTAACCATCTAGTATGTTTGGCTGGAAGCATGCAGTATGGCGCAGACAGGAAGCTCTTCCTTAGTTTCAGTTTGAAAACTGCTTCATTGCTCCAGATTGAAGACCTCAAGATCAAAGTAGTGGACCTTGCTGGAGTGAAGAAACCGGCCCTGAAGAAAGTGCGTATGTCTGCTGATGCCATGCTGAAGGCTCTGCTGGGCTCCAAACACACAGTTAATCTGGACCTGAGGGCCAACCTGAAGCAGGTCAAGAAGGAGGTCAAAGAGGAGGTGAGGGTTTTGGCCAGAGGTTTGTTTGCTGGGAGAGGGGTTTCAGTTCCCTAACTGCGGACTGTGTTTGTGTGCTTCAGCCCACAGAGGCAGTTGGTGACTGGCGTAAGAACATTGAGGACAAAGCTGACAGAAAGAAGATGTTTGAAACTGCTTAAAGAACTGAACTCTAATCCTCCAGTTGCACTGGAGTGTTCACACATTTTGAAATATCTGTCATTCTGCATCGAATCATCTTTTGTTTCATAAAATAAGTGTGTTTCAGCCTGCTTTTGTTCTTGTACGTTTGTATAGTGCATTAAGCAGGGTTAGCTCTGAAAGTAGAGTAGTTGGGAAGTGTCATTGAATCCCCAACATTTCCAACCAACAAGTGTCCTTTTCCAAAATACTGAAGCCAATAATGTCCCTTATATGTTCCTCACTTAACAACCTCAGACAAAACAATAAATAGAATGTGATGGTTGAGATGGGTAAAGATGCCTTTATTTTACATTTCTAGCTACCTTCTCATCATTTCCTCTCATCTCTAAGGTTCCCTTTTTACAACTTACTGCAAGCAATCATTTTTGTGGTAAATGTTGGGTTAATGTTCTGTTTAATTCATAGTATGCCACAAGGGGGCTGCATGATATAGACAGAAAGCATATTGATAAAATAGAAATCATATTGATCAATGTCGATAACTGTTTCTGACCATCAAAAAATTCTAAATATATATTTTAAGTGCAGCCCTGGCCATTATATGCTGTTGCCTAATGACCTACTTTTAGATATAGAACACACAAACACTGAATTCAAACTCAACCCTTAAGTCAACCAACTTTCTACCAAAACTGCAAGTTTTTAAAAAAAGGAAAAGAACACGTGCTCTCTGAACTCTTTGATGGGGGCAGAGTTTGGTGACAGAGCTTTTCTCAGTCTGCGTTGTGATTGGTTGGGAGGATGTAAAGACTGTAATTATTAACCTACATGGCTAGAATGCAAAAGGAATGAAAACTGTTGTTCTATTAATTTTTTTTTTACCCTTTTTTCTATTGCACCACATGTATATCAGTCGACATATATTGTTAGTGAATTATCCGCCCCAACCACAAGATATCTCTTCTTTAAACCTAGTGATGCACAATACTGTGAAACAAATGCATGAAACATCATTAGAATGGCTAAATTTGCAGACCAGGTTTCTCATGCATTAAACGTTTCCCTGAAAAGGAGCTTTGTTAAGCAAATTTAAAAAAAGCCAACATTTGATCCTCTGCTGTGTCGTTTTCAAAGTGCTAGGCATGTTAATTAGGTTTGTCTCTGTATGGAACAGAAATCCCACATTTTCTGTTTCCTTATAACTAATACAACGTCAGAAAGATGGTGTTTTTACTTTATTAAAATATAGTCCTGATTTTTGCATCAGCAAAATAATCCCTCAGCCCAGTAACTTCTTGTAGCAGCTACAACATTATAAATCAAGCTCACTTTAATTCTTAGATACCAGAATCAAACCTATCAAAGTGCAAATGTGGGTCTTCTTTGTTACCTTCTATGCTTATTTTCATTACAAGGAAAGTTCTCCAGTAATAAAGAAAGGAACCATGTTGGGATCAGGAAGCTCTTGAGAGAGAACGTCTGCAAAGACTGTTGGCAGCACAACTTATCGAAAGTCATCGCTGAAATCTTTTGGCTCCAATTTGCCCAGATTCGTTAGTCCTCCCTTGATTAATTTTGCGTACTATTTAGGCTGTGAAAACAAAGCATTTAACTGACCCTCAAGTTAATCATGAACAAAAACACAGCTAAGGGGCATAACTTAACCTAATAAAAAAGTAAAGAAATCTAGTCTGATTCCAACCAGCCTGTAAATAAATTATGACTGATCGTATTTAGGAGATGAAAGTTGTTACAGCTACATCTACACTACTGTGGTTCCTGTCAACTCTTCAGATGCTTCTTAGTGACGAGTTACTTTAACTATCTTCTCAGCCACACAGGGTCAGCAGAGAGCCGCCGTAGCCTAATATTCTGCAGCACACTGTGCTCTGCCAGAACAGTGTTAATGCAGGATATTATGGAACATCCTGCAGGTCAAATCACATCATTTAGAAGAAAAAGGCTTTGACGGGTCCTGAGTGAAGTTATGGTCTTACAGGGCAAATCTAAAATGTGTTTCTCTCAGCACTTGGTTACAAAATATATATCATTTATTGGTTGAATCTTTACACATTTCATTGATTTGAAAAAGGTGAGTGTATTGACTCTTCTTTTTCCACATGCTTTTTAGCACTTGACATTTCATTCATTGCTTTTATTGCCTTTTAATGCTGATTACTGTTTTTCTATTTTGTTTTCAGCTGCATTGGAGCCAAACATGAATGAGTCTTTACAAAGGCAACTCAGAGAATAAGGTATGTTTTTACTATTAACCTTAGCTTTGTTTTGCACAAATGTAACCAAGGGGCATCTTATCTAATACACCCCTTTAGTTTCAATCTCTTGGAAGTTACGAGCTTACAGGTTTCACAGGCCTTTGACTTGGAGCAAGGGTTAGAAGTGTCACTCCTGGCTCCTGAGTAAACCTTTTATTTGTGGATTCAAAATTAGATAAACATGAATCAAGTACATATTACAAGAAACTAGCAGAGACAAGATCAACATACTGATGAGAATGAGATCAGGGGAAAAAAAAAACTGTTAATATGTCCAAACATAGCAAAGTGGAAAAACATTTTAGGGTGTTAATGATGATATTCCATTGTGTGCAGAAAACAATGGTTTTCAGCTATGTATTTTAGATTTTTTTGTTGTTGTTTGCATGGATGATGACAATTTAAATCGGCATTTTAACAGCAGAATATCCTCTCTTGAGTTGGCCCTCTTCTGACAAGATTGATCTAATGTCTCAATCTTTAATGTAAACATATCTAAAGAAAAGTAAAGTAGTCTCTGAGCAAAATTCTAATTCCCAGAATCAGAGCTGTGAGACTCTGACTGTTGTCTGACTGACAAAGAGAACAATGTGTTTTTAGAAGAGGAAAGCATAAAAAAACATTTATCAGTTTAGAATTTAACGTTATGCCAATTTGAGACAATATTTCAAGTGTTAACATCTATTGCACAGCAGCCCCCCTCACACTTAACGGGTCAGAACCCCAGGAAGAACAGTCTAGTAACTCTTTATCACCCACCATGTCTTTCATTTCGGTTTTAAAGACAGTAAAAATGACTAGAATATCTGCTAAAGCATTAATCCTATAAGAATGCTGGTGAAAAACTATACCAGACCAAAACCATGGGTGATTGAGCAGTGGCAGTTTATTGACCAAGTCAAGACTCTCCTGTTTGTGCACCATCCTCTTCAAGGTTGGCCTGCCTTTATGTTTTGCTTACTTTTCCTTAATTTGTTCTTTCTATTTTATGAAAGAAATTTTATATTCAATACTGCCATAATAATATTTGTCATGGAAAGGCTGAGAGGAATGTCTGACAAGCAGATCCTGGATGGAGGGTTTGGGCAGTGACTCTTTTAGCTCACCATGACGCCTCTGCAGGGTCCTCTTGTTGAGTTGCAGCACATCAACACATTCTTCACCACAGCTCTGTAGAATATTGTGCTGGTACATAGTGATGTTTTTTCTTCTTTCGTTCTTTTTTGAGGATCAATCATTAAAGATCTTTGCCCTTATTCACAAAGAATCCTGACACTAACAGTAGCGTAATTTCAGGAAAAAACATGGAATTTCCCAAATTCATGCAATCAATAATAAGATAAGATAATATGTGGATATTAATATGTAGATAAGATAAACTTTATCATCCCCATAGAGGGAAATTAATTAGTTTCAGTGTCCCGACTGGTTAAAGGTGTGGATCTAACGTAATTTTACTGAAGATAAATAAATTGTAGGAAAATATTGAATAATCATGAATAAAAATTTGAGAAATTTACAAAGAATATGGTGGAGAGGAATTTTTAATTTTATTTACAGAAAAGCTCTCAATATTAAATATTTTAGAAGAAATGGAAAAAGTTGCAGAAGAATATATACATAAATACACACTCTAATGAAGATAAAAGAGGTGAAAAGTATTTTTCTGTATTGTACACGATGATGTCAGTAGCCTAAATAGTCATCTAGAAGTTTGCTTGTCTGATGCCTTCTCCTCTCTGGCTTTTGGAGCGCTTCTCACTTTCCAGGCTGGTGCATAGAAGCAAAGAAAAAGGTGCATTGATCTACAGAAATAAGCGTCAAAGTCTTTGTATTTGCGCTGTGATCCAGGGACCAGTTTACCTTTCAAAACTCCTCTATTCTCCTCCCAGAGCTGTGCAGACAGAGATACTGCTGTTCTTAGTTTTTTCCCCCACCTTTTTTTCTCCATTTTATGTTGCTCGTTTTGCCAAATACGACAGCTTTGTACAAGCCGGCAATCACGATAAAATGCTGACAGGTGGCAGCGCATTCATATCGAATAGATGAAGTAATAAAATGACTGGTAAATAAGCAAATCAAAATGATGATGATGAGGATGTAAATAAGGTACATTCAAACTTTTTGATGCTGTGTGACAATTATTTAATTAAAAGTTTCATTATCATGACACTGATCCCGTTTAGTTGGTTAATTCCTCTCTTTTGATTACTGGGAGCGCATTTGGGCTTTTGTTTCTTCTATTGTACCATTAACTGGTCACAGCTCTTAAAAGATAGCATCACTCTCGCCTAGCAACGGGGTCAACATCTCCTCACAAAGATAAATATTTTAGTTGTCTCCTTATTAAGAGTCGCTCTCAGCAACTATATGAATCACTCTGATGCTAAAACTCCTTGGTAAGGATTTTTAGGCTAAGATAGGAGCTCTCTGAGAGGACTCCAAGAATCTTTGTGAATACGGACACAGAGCCCGAGGAACAAAATGCTTTCCCTTCTGTCTGCTGCTTAGTGGCAGATGCTGAGGGGTGTTTGCTCAGGTCATGACTTCCACAAGTTGATGATTGTCTCAGTCCATATATTGAGCACCAGCTTGTTGTCTCCGCACCACAAACTTGCCAAATGAAGTTCATTCTGATTCTTTAGTTGTTTGACTTTGTCCCTCTAAGTTGATTTATCAATTTCATAAATGAGTCCCTTCAACTATTGTACCATTTGTGAGATTCTTGATGAGGTTTTCCTCGTGTGTGGACGCAAAATGACGTGCTTACATGTTTTTGGTGGCCCAGTGCACAGTGTAGGGAAATTTAATAGGATTTTTTCCAATGTGGGCTAACTGTGACTGTGGCAGGACTCAGGCCAATCAGGATAAATTTCAGTTAGTATTGTCTATTAGGGAGTCTTCAAGCACACTCAGACTCAAGTCTCAGACCACCAGTCCAAGTCAAGTCTCAAGGCACAAATCTGTCAAGCCTAAAGTCTTTTATCTTGGAAACTTGAGTGCAACTCAAGGTTTCAAAGTTGGTTTGTTACATAGAACCTTGCACTTATTAAAAGAAACGTCACCAAGTGATTGGTAAGAAAAACAATCCAAAGGTGCTGCTTAGAACAGAATCAAATTACCCTCATGAAGAAGTCTTAACTGCTGCCCAGCTGTTATTTCCCAATGCTGCAAATGTTCCTGCACCAGACCTTCCTTCCATAAACTGGATGAGTCCTTAAAGCTGTCTAAAATAGATTAGTATGATTTCACCCATAAGTGTACCCCATACTATCTATTTTAAAATAACTTGACACTTAACCATAAGCTTTTTATGATGTTATATTGTTATATAAAAAAAACTTACTTGAGAGTGAGCACCTGTCAGTGACCAATCGACTTTGAATCTAGCTGCTGACCTAAACTGACTACATTTACTGTTACCAATTAAAGACTAAATTAGAGTCAGAAATGTTGTTTTGAGCATTATGGCTTTCATGACAGCCTAATAGAGTAAAAACAGCACAACAAGAACATGATTTAAAATGTAATTGCAGTGATGAGCAATAAAATGCACCAGCGGGTTTGTGGAGTGCATGGCAGAGCAGTTAAGGAGTACATAAAGTGAAGAGGAGTGGGCAGGGCACACAGATTCTAGCGTTCAGGACCAGAGACCATAATGTGTAGTTCCCTGTTCTCACCACTTGGGGCCTGTTAGTGAGCAAGTCTGATCCACCAACATGGAAAAGGAGGTGGTCCCAGGTTGAGGAGCTTTAGTACCAGCTTGTCAGGGATTACTGTACTGAAAGATAAACTGAAGCCGACAAACAGCATCCTAGGTTTTAAGGGATGTGGGGCAGAGCTGTGTGAATAATTAGTGTTCACCTCCTCGGTTGGTCCATTATCTCTGTAGGCTATCTGCAGAGCGTCCAGACTAGCAGGGATGGAGTCGTTGATGAGTTTTAAGACTTGACTAACTGTGTCAGGGCAACAGGGCAGAAATCATTGTGGCAGGTTATGTCATATTTTTGGGTAGTGGAACTATGGTGGAGGATCTGAGAGAGGCTGGGGTGTGATGCAGCTGCAGGGACTGACTGAATGTTTTGAAGAACTGCCAGCTGTTCTGTGCTCGATTTCAAAGTATGGCACAACAACTTGTCTGGTCCTGCAGCCCACTTGGTGTTGATCCTTTTTAAGGTGTCACACACCTGGTGGTACCGCAGGGGGGCTGGTGTTGCTCCTCTAGCTGGGGTAGGGGAACAGTTTCCTCTGCTGCTCGACGTGTTGAAGTGTGCAGATAAGCGTTTTCAGGTTTCAGGCAGAATCAGGTCACGGCTGACTTTCTGGTCAACGCATCTATAATCAGTCATAGTCCTGATGTCTGTTCACTTGTTTGGGTATTGTTTGAGTTGATCTACTGTTCATTTTTGTCTTTTACCAGCTGAATTCCCTATTACAGGCCTCTCCGGGCCCTACCATAGGTCCCCTTGTCCCCTGACTTAGAACAACATATCTGGCTCTGAGCCAGTAGCGTACTGAGCTGTCCAGCCACAGTTTCTGACTGGAGAATAACTCGGAGGTCTTAGTGGGTTGCCAGGAGATCCAGGCTGCTGCGTACATCCGCACCACCATGCTGTAAACAATTATTACTAGTTATCTTCAATAAAATGAAGGACTACATTATTTATTCAGTGTGTTTGATGTTTTAGATTTGAACATACTGAATGCTGTCCACTTGTCAGTATTTCTGACAAACATCTAGATATAAAGATGATATTTTTCTGATCACGTCTGTTAACAATGTTTGCATGATTGTAAATGGCATTTTGGCTAAATTTACTAAAGCTAAGGTTTAAGGCATGATGGATAAAAGGTGACCCAATTTCTGTATGGTTAGATTGGGGAGGTCCCAACTTACTGGCTTCTTTATTGATACTTTGTCTTAGAAAAGTCTAAAATATAGTAGAATAGTTTAAAACATGCACAAAGTGAATAAAAAGCTACCACCTTTGTGTGCAACATGTAAGATCTCAATGCAGACCTATGCATACAAGGTCTGGTCCTGTTAAAGAGTTCAGGCCTGTTGACAGGACATTTTACAGGACATGGAGTGCCCTTAATAAGTCTTTTTGCCTTGCTTCTTGCTTCTATCCAAATCGGGATAACATTGTAGACACCAGCCTGAATTTACTTTATGGTGTACTTGCATATGCTGCAAGGACAGATATTTTCTTATAATTTAGGTTGATGAAAATATTTCAGAACAGTTTGACACAAATGTGGAATGTTTTCCTTTGAAATAGTTCATCTGTCTGATTCATTGTCCTAAAGGATATTTCATAAACCAGAAACCTGAACTCCAATTAGTCTGCTTTACTTTTATTCAGCATCTGTGGTTCTGACTAAAAGCCTTTGCTACATACTTTCTACATGGCTTTCACTGGCCATGTCGGCCATGTCTGTTTTTTAACAATATGTCATGTGCTTTTTTTGACCCTGCAGGCCAAGTATATGACTATGTTCGATAATACTTGTCATTGTTGCAGGTTTTGTCTTCAGTGCAGTTGGGTCTCATTATCTAATCAAATTAATAACTGTAAAAGAAAACTATTTTTTATATAAATGTTTTGGCATTTTGTTTTATCCAGGGTATTTTTACCCTGGATTACAGTTACCTTCTTTTTTATTGGAGCCAGAGTGCTGTATTTTTATTTTAATTTGATTCTTTTAATAATTTCTAAAGAACTGTTTGCCCCAAACAGTATTACTCTCACTGCAAATACTGGAATAAGTGGCTCAAAACAGTGTTTTCTCTGGTTTGAAATCACTTCCAGACTTTCAACTAAACATCCTATCTTGCTATTGAGTGGCTAACTTCACCAACATAATGATCCAGTTTGTATAGTCGTCTGTTGCAGCCGTATTTCATTTGAAGCAGAGCTTTAGTTTCAGTTGATGCCGGTTGCCGAGTGTTAGCGGCCCGTTCTCTGTGTTCTCCTGGTATGGATCAGCTCAACCTCTGCTGAACCATGTGGTGTAACAATTACTTGGTTCCCCACTTGGAGGCAACGCGATAGGGAGATGATTTCCTGTAGCCAAAATTTATGAGGTTCCGCCGAGAGTTGCTGTGGTATTTCTGGACCCTGCTGGCCCATTGGTCTGAAGCGGCTCTGCTACCATAAGGAGATCCGATTTTCCTGCTGAGCTTGCACTTACCACCGTATATACATGTTTATTCTTTACTGTTTGGGACTTGGCACAGTCTGCCTCTTCTTCCGCAGCTCCTTGTCCTCATCCCTCCTGCAGCTTGCTCCAGTCACTCTATCAGGAAGCAGTAGTGAGTGTTGCTCTTAGATTTGCTTTACAGGTAGGACATAAGTGGATTCTGAAAATGCATTTACCTAAACATATTTGGACAGCAAGGGCAGTCGGGCTCTTTATATTTTAGAAGCACAATGCAGGGCATTCAGATACATGGTGAAAAGTTAACTTGTTCAGTATAAGCAAATCAAAAAGTCATTGCCTTTTATTTAAATATACTGTAATTAATTCTCCTGTCAATTGTTGTTTTAGATTCCTGTCCAGGCTTAGGTACCAACATGTTTAGGACTTATTACAAATTTGACTTGATTTCTTGAATTTGTAGCCCAGCTTCTTTTTATTGCCTGTAGGATGTTTGAATCACCTAACTGCTGTGACTGCCTTTCTCCGCTCCACATTTTTGTTCCCTGATCTTTGGCTTACTGTTACCAGTTCAGCCTCAGGCAATATGTCTTCTGTAGGGCCAGCTGTTACGAACCATGACTGAGGCATCTTGCCCCACCCAGCTATAGCTGGCTGCTTTGAGAGCCTGCTTGGATTTATTCTAAAATCTGTCCTCTTTGCTCCTGGCATTTAAAGGTCACCTAATCAGCAACAGATGAAGCAATGGGATGTTTCTTGTTCAGCTGAGGAGTTAATGTGCATAGACTTTACTTGACAATTGTTATTGTCTTCTCTGTCAGAACGGGGAGAGAAGATCAAGCACCGCCAAAATGTCTGAGTAAGTATATTCTCCAGATTGTCCTGCTGATATTTATTTGGGAATTCAGTTTTAAATTTCCGAATTCATTCTCATTTCTTCATTTAGAGTTTTAATCCCAGGATCCTTCAGAAATGAATTCTCTGAGTATATCCAAGACATCAGAATCCGATTTCATTCTTTATCAGGACAAAAGAAGATGGATCTCGGAAAAGTTCTTGAATAGCTCTGACATCTGTTTAATGTACATTCTCCCAGACCTTACCCCAGACATGTTAATCTTAGAGAGTTTAATTGATTAAAAGTATATCAGTTGGTTAACATTTCAGCATAAAACGCTCCTACTGATAGCAGCTTTGGATTAATTTCATACTGATTCAGTCCTCCTCCTAACCTGACCCTCGCCAGATGGATGTAGTTCCACCGAGCTCCACACGGTTCCACACAGCTCCACACGTCCTGGATGTGTGGAGCTCTACAGCACCAAATCCATCTGGCGAGAGTCAGGTTATCCTCCTTCAGCATTTGCACCTAAACATGACTGCAAAGGTCTGATACTATGTCAGAAATTGTACTCATCGCAAGTAAAATTCAAGCTATAAATTCTTTTTTTTTTTTTTTTTTTAGAATTAATAATTTTGTTTTTGTATCATGATTTCTGCTATTCTGTTGAATAAATTTGAACTAGAAGAACAAAACCTTAAAGAGGATATGGGTACCGTAGCTTAGCATTTAGAGACTGGGTAGGTTCCTGTTACAGCTACAATATACAATACAAGCGATCTAGCTGTCTCCTATCATTATGCCATTGTTGGGAAGTTATATATATAGTTGTATATATGGTCAAGATTTCCAAAAAAAAAATGAACTAATATTAATAATAATGGATGGCTATTGATTAAGTGTTTATCGTGATGAGCTTCTGATCCTCACCTTCCAGGGGAAAGAAAATGACATCAAGCCGCAGGCATCAACTAAAGGTCAGAATTTTATTTTTTATTTTTTTACATTGACAAAATCAAAATGCTTGGAGTAACTTTTTCAAACCTGTTTTTACAGAGCATGCTGCTGCAGATTGCTACCAAATGGCTTGAGGAAGAGAAGAGGGAAGTTGCAGCTGCAAAAGAGGCCTATATGGCTGAGAACTGCCCAGCGCCTGACCTCAGTGGAGACGTGGCTGCCCTCACAGTAAGCTTGAGACACATCAAAGCAAGTGTGCTTCTTTCTGATGCTTAGTTTATCACAGGGACTACATCTCACGAAGGCGTTTCCGAGGAAACAGAAAATAGGTCTCCAGACTGGATGGTATTTTGACTCTGACTCTGTTTGTCAAGGCAAAACTTTTACTTATTTTATATTTTTTTCAAAGGAAGTGTGTTTGGTATTTCACTGAGCCGTAGCTCTCTGTTTTCCCAAGGAGTAAAAGTTTAATTCCTGGCTGTAAATAAGGCATACAAAAAGGTTTGTGTCTTTTTTAGCGTTCACAGAAATTTGAACGTATACAAAAACAGTTACAACAGGATCTGGGTCAATCATGACCTTCAAGATTTTAGACAGCTCACGACATTTTGACTCATTGTGAGCCTATGCGTATCTTTTCTAGAAATTGCACAAGGGATGCTTTTAACAAAACAATCTGATCAAGTCATTAAAATTAACACCTGGCACAAAAACACAGGTGGCTAAAAATGGCCAAAAGCGCCCACCTGCAGCGTATTCTTCATTGGTAACCTCTTCAAACACAACGACCACCATTTTTTAGACAGGAGGTCATTGCCAAGCCTTTCCAACGTTAGTAAGGAATGTAAGCCAGTCCGTCCCAACCTGTTCCGTATCCTGGACCTTTTAGGAAAATGGTTTATGACTGCTTCATTAAATAATTTGTGCAAACAACCTTTTTACAAAAGTCCCCATGTACATAAAATGGTAAATAAGGTGGATCTAAATCTGTATGTGTTTTATAAATCTCTAATGTAATAGCATCCGGGCCAGAGGGATTCCTACATTTCAAGTTTTGGTTGTTTCTATTAGTTCTGTTTGTTCTAAAGAGCACACCTGTCCTTGTAAGAGAAATAATATTAATTAAAAACAAATAAATCCTCAGGTTCTGTAATTGTTTTATAGGTTCACAAAGTTTTACGATAATCTTTAAACTACTAAAAATATTGTTATTAATAAGTGGACCACCTGATTAAATCTACCTATGGCATGTCCTAAAGTGCTAAAGATGTGCATTGTCTCTGTGCAACCACAGGAAGTCTGCAAGAAACTCCACCAGACCATTGACAAGATTGACGAGGAGAGGTATGACATAGAAGCCAAAGTTCTGAAGGTTAATAAAGAGGTGAGAGACAAGCAAGAACCAAACTTTTTAACTATATCAACTGGTATTTAAAGGTAGAGTGGATGGTAAGAGATGCCCAAGTCCCTTTTTGAGTAACTGCGCATGCACAAGACCATCGTACCTGCTCTTCCGCTCCTCAGGGGGATCGCGTGAAAAAAATGTCCCAAATCCACTCTGGTCTTAGTTCTTTCTTCTGAGTCCTTCCTCCTCGCATAAACGAGTAGGACAGTTTGCTTCTCGTGACTCTCAGCCATTTTAAAAGTATACGGTGAGAGCAGCGGAGCTACAATGAACAACTAACACCAAAGCCAACTGGATACATGTGGATTGGCATGTGGGACAACCGACAGATAAGGGGATTCCCCTGGAACTCAAAGCCAAAAAAGATGATCCACTATACCTTTAATTCACTTGTAAGGACCTCTTTGTTTTTAATTTTGTTTTTACAACGTTGATTTCAGACTGTGCATGAATTCATGACAAGATCTTTACCAAGTCACTGTTTTCAAGAAAGTGTGTTCATATATGTTTATTGCTATGTGCCAGGATAGTAAAGGAGTAGAGTAAAATACTATCTGTTCCACAGCCCACCAGTGAGAATTGTCCTTTAATAGATACCATATACTTTATTTGTTAGTTATATAAAACCTTAATTAAAGAAAAAAAGAACAGAACAGGATAGATGTAGGTTCAGCTCTTCATTCGGCACAAAATGTTAGCAGAACCGTTCTCTGTCACAGATGTCTAGAATCAGATGCCTTTCCTTGAAGGTTTTAAGGTTAGTAAATTAGTCAACTAAAAATAATTTGTTCTTTTAATGACTAAGAGAAGGATGTCTGGGCTTAATGCGCATTAGTGAGTTAAAGTGTCCTAACGCACAAAAAAAGACAAATCTCTTTTCGTTAGCAAATGTATTTATTCATTGTCAAAAGACAGTTCTTATTTATTAATTAAATTGTTTTATTGGATACGATCTGGAAACCAAGAAGCCAAACCCAATGACAGTAGAATCAGTCTTACATGTCTGTATGTGTTTGGCTGCCACAGTGCCGCTCTGCTAACAACTATCCCTCTATTTCTAGGCTGTACAATTGAAATGAACCTTTTACACTGGGTGACTGTGTATAGGTGGATAAGGGTTGGCTGTGAAACAACAAAGCCATCAAGCAGTTGGCTGACATGTTTGGTCCATTGTACCAATAGGAGCACAAAAGCTGTTCTTGAAAAATCTCTCTGTTTGTTGCCCCCAACTCCCATTTGTCCACCCCCACCGTTGATTTTAAGCACAACCAATATACCTCAGTGAGATAACCATTGAGAGACAAATACTAAATGAGACTAAAACATGTTGAGCTTGAGTTTTGCATAGGTCTTCTTCCTATGCTCAGCTTTGTGCTGATGGTAATTCATGGCCTGTTGGTTTCCCTGTTAGCAGAATCTCGATGAAGTGTTTCTCTTGGTACAAACTGGCTTTGCTCATGACTGGAAACAGAGGATGGTCTCATGGCCTCTTTGTGAAGAAGTGGTCTGGTCACTTCCTGGTCATGAAAAGGTTAACATCTGGGTTAATCTGTTGATTCTGTGTCCCAAGGCCCTTCCTAGCTAGATAAAATGAATACAATCCAGGATTGTACTGATTGTGAAAGTAAAAACACAACAGGTAGCTGAGCCTTAGTGGAGTCAGTGAATATTATTTGGGGAACTAAATACTTGCAATGGCTTGGAGGCCAGAAAACATCAAAGAGAGCAGTGGTAGTGCTCAAGAAAGTTTATTTTTACTGGATTATATGATTTTCATACTGTGTTACAAGTATTCTTATTGGCTTAAAACTTTGAGCATGCTTATTTTCTGCCCTCTGCATCTGTGTGCAGCGTGAGAGTCACAAGTCAGAGTATGGGTAGGGGAGTGGCAAATCCCACAGCAGGGAAGTAATAAAAAAAAAGAAACACTCTAGTACTGTTTTCAGATGTTAGAACTTCACCAGACACCCTGAGCTTTGATTATCGTCTTATATGCTCTATCCATCTATTGCTATATATGTGTAGTACTTTCAGGGTCGTAAGGGTGCTGGACTTTACACTAAAATGAACTTATCAAATGAAGAAGGTGAACACCAGCTGCCTATTGTTAAATCAACATAGAAACATTCTGCTGCTTTATTACAAGTATGATTCTATTAAGGTTTGCCAAAAATTAATTAAAATTATGTGGAGGAGTGGAGGACAGAGCCCTCTATCTTGGGTCTCTGCCTTTGGTGCAGCCACCTAGGGTGCAACTGCTGACCTGCGGACCTTTGCTGTATGTCTTTCCTCCGTCTGTGTCAGACTCTTTCACAAATGCAACATTGTAAAACAAACTACAAAATCCAAAACAAAACAATTTGGGAAAGAAAACCGTGCTATGAATTGATGTAACTGCAAGGCTGTATTGAACAATGTCTAAGCACAGGATTGATATATGACCTATACATTTTGATAAATTGATAAATGATTCATTGCTAAATGTTTTACTGACACATCATTAACCCAGTGATTTATCAAATGAATAAGCACTCCTCTCGTCCCAGATAGAGGATCTGAGGCTGAAGGTGGTGGAGCTGGCTGGAGTGAAGAAACCTGCTCTGAAGAAGGTGCGCATGTCCGCTGACGCCATGCTGAAGGCTCTGCTGGGCTCCAAACACACGGTCAACATGGACCTGAGGGCCAACCTGAAGCAGGTCAAGAAGGAGGTTAAAGAGGAGGTAAATATCAATGCTCTAACAGAAAACTGTACTCGTCATAGCGACTTATAGGTTTCACGGTTTTGTGCCTTCAGCTTTTACTTTAGATTTTTTTTGCTTAAAAGCTACCTAACAGCTGGGAATACCAGTGGTTTAACATGTTAGACACGTATTGCACATTATCCAGTCCCCTTTCTCTATTAATCACCAATCCACAGTGGTAATCTTATTCTTTTCTAAATTATACAGGAAAATATTTTACAGTAAACAATGCAATTGTGCAAATGAACAATGGAAAGTTAGAATTTTAGGGATTTTTTTGCACTCTAAACAAATCTGTTGTGATATTACTCACAGTCTTGAAAGAAGGCTGGAAGAGTTGCGACAGTGTTGGTACTGTGAGTGTTGAGGATTGGTACTGACGACTGTTTTCTGTCTGATCCAGCCGACAGAGGCGGTTGGTGATTGGCGTAAAAACATTGAGGACAAGGCTGACAGGAAGAAGATGTTTGAGTCTTCCTAAAATCCTCAGGATGCGTGACGAGGGGAGCAGGGGAGGCAGGTCTGACTGACCGAGTCCATCTCTCTGTCCCATGGAGGCACTCAGGGCCAAGAGCTGGGACACTTTTTCTTGCTTTTCTAATTGTTTCTGAGCATGCTACACTCCTGTGGGAAGGATGAAACATAACCCAGAACCATCATGTATGTAGATTAACCCGTTTACTGAGAATGCACCAGCAGGATGTACCAGTTTTCATGAAATCAGTAGAAATAAACCTTTTAAAATGTGAAGAATTTTGTTGCTGCTTTTATTTACTCGTTAGATAATTTTTTACACCGTTCAAACTGATACATGGGTAGGTCTTTAACTAACCATGGGGATTATCCCACAGTGTGTCCTATATCTGGATTTGAGTAATAGACCCTCTTCATGCTTTTTTTTTCAGACTGGGTTCAGATGGGGGAACACCTTGCATAATTTGACGTCTGACGTTTTGCTGTTATGAGATGTGAGAGGTACAGGGCAATGTTTTGGAAGAACACGACTGGAAAGCGTGTGTATGCCAAATAGCAGGTGCTTACGTCACAATAATGGACTGCAAAAAAAACAAAGAGATTATAAATTTAGGCCAATCCCATTTGACTGATTAGTATTGACGGAAGCAGTGAAGTGGGATTAAACCACTTGGAGAAAGGATAGCCTGATATTCAATGAGACAATCATGGGTGAAAAATATGCATGTTGGGTTTATTTGCCTCCTATTATAACCACACCAACGAGTGATTAGCCAGTTAGCTGTTTTACTCTGCTTGTTGTCTGATTTGCAAAGAAGCAATAATTTGACTTTTAATATCTGAAAGTTTCTATGTAAATATGAAGAAATACTCCTCATGGGATGGAATAATGAGTAATGACTAGTTTTTCATTCACAGTAAACTTGGTAGAAGGAGCCTCATGCTTAGAAGACGTCTGAGGCAGGGGGCAGCTTGGAGTGGGGCTGGGCAGGGTGTATTTCAGGAGCTCGCAGGGCTATTGGTCTGACTTTCAAATTCATTTCCATAAAGAGGTTCTCAGCATTCTGCTGAGGCATCTCATGTCACCATATATACGTATTTCATTTTTCTCTGTCCGTGGCTTTGGCAGTGTCTGCTTTTCTTCCAACAAGTGTGTCTTGTCCTCCTTCCCTCTCTCAATAGGTGAGAACTCTTCCATTTTTTCCCTTTCTCCAGCCATTCAGATCAACTCTGTAAGCTGCATCCTTTACTTTAACTGGAAAACCAGAAATTCTTAGCCAGACCTATGTGTTTCAGAGACATAATATCAGAATGCTTCAGTTTTGACCAATTCGGACACCCTAAACTCACTTTCAGCATGATTTTAGGACACAAATGACTTCTTTTCAGATCTCATGTTGTGCTTTTATGCGTTTTAAGATCTGTTTGTAGCTAAGTGGGATAAGGGGAGTATCTTAAAAGTTTTATAACTATCCTGCCAGTACCAGTGCTAGTACCATGACATAGGTTAAAATTTGTTTCAGAAAAAGAATGTTTTCATTTTTTAAGGTCTTTGTTAAAACAACTCTGGGTTTTTGGACTTAGTGAAATTGTTTAAGTTCATTAATGTGTAAAAATAAAACAGTGCCTATTCCTCACTGTCACATTTTCCTTCAACCCAATTAGCAGAGACCTTGGGAATTTGTATTAATTTTGCAGATTGCTTTTTGCCTTTCTTGGTCAAATGATATGATTTTGTACGCTAAATTATCTTAGATATGTTACATATGGTAGTAAGTATTACTTAGCTTGGTTTGTAATAGAAATTCCCTCTACTACTACTACTACTAATGATAATAATAATAATAATAATAACAATAATAATGATATGATAATAATAATATGATATAATGATAGGAAATAAAATCTGTAAAATAAGTTAAATTTTCTCTGCATGTTAATAGGAAAATCCAACTGGAATTTGTTGGATCAGTAAAACATTCCCTGGTCTTGGAACATCTAGATTAACTGCACATAAAAACATAATGTTGAACTTTACTGATTGATACTGCCATAAAGAATTATTCATGTGGCCCTTTCACATGATAAACTGGTACCTGAAAAAGCAGTGACACCCTAGTTGGCCCTTCCCAGATTAGTTCAGTCTATGTTGCTGTTTCTCAGCTGTGGCCTGAGATCACGTTACGTTACGGATTTTGCTGTACATCAGTGTCCGTCACGCTGATCTCAGACAGCTGATGTGCTTGGCTCCAGCACTCAGCCCAGGGCAAACATGCTCATAAATGTTCTCTTAATATTGTCTTTTGATGCAGATTGTGAACTCCAAACGCCATCAAGATGTCTGAGTAAGTTCAAATGTCTTCTCTGAAAAAAAAAATAGTTTAACTGATTGTACAGTCAGTTTCACCCCCCCCCCCCACCCCCCCTCTCTTAAAGAGCTTAAAGAGCTTAAAGAGCATACATTTGGGAACGTTTCAGTTCTTCTTTCAGTGATGGTGACATTGTAACTATGAAAAATCTGTCCAAACAGGAAAAAGATGACATCCAGCCGTCGGCACCACCTGAAGGTATAAAACACACCCAAACCGTCTCGTGTACCACCCTCTCTGTAGATCTCCAAAGCTGCTTGCTGTTGCTATGGAAGTTAAGACATCTAGAACTGGTTAACAAGTATATAGTTGATTTAGGACAAAAAATATCTAGATGACACTGGCCTAATGTAGTGCTTGAGGAACTCTGCTTAATGGTGTAGATGCATTAAGAGAACCAAGCAAATGAGGAAAACCCTTGAAATAATTTGTTTTGTTGTTTCATTCTGCAGAGCCTGGTGCTTCAGGTCGCTGCCACCTGGCTGGAAAAGGAAAAACAGGATGTCAAAGCGGCCAAGGAGGCATATATGGCTGAGCACTGTCCTGCTCCAGACACAAGTGGAGATCAGGCTGCTCTCATGGTGAGGAACCAGTCACAAACAGATCAGATTTTTAGCACAAAGGGAAAAATGCATGAGGAAGTAAGACCAACCATTCCAAAAACAGGCAAATGTACATTTATTAGAGCCAATACCTATGACACTTTAATTCAACAAACATTCTTAGATGTTCTACTAAAGTTTCTTGCATGTGCATGTCTAACTAGATCCAGATACCCCCTCTAAACCACCACATCAAATGGACTGACAGTTCCCACACATAGATTTAACTAAGAATCATGGTAACATCTTCAAGGAATGACAGAAAGAGAGACTGAAAGAGAGAGAGAGAGAGAGAGAGAGAGAGAGAGAGAGAGAGAGAGAGAGAGAGAGAGATGTACAGCACAGATTCCCGGTTATTACAGGTGACAGAACAGTTGTCAACATGAGCTTGTCTCCCTCCAGTTTTTCCATTGTTTTCATCTACGGTCACTTACAAATCTGGATTTGACATGTGAACACAATTAGCTGTCCTGGTCTGTGAGATGATTGGCTGTTGACATGCTCACACAAAGTTCTTATTGGCTTGATTTCTTAATCTTGTGAGTATATAAGATAAAGGAAAAGGTGAAAAGTTTGATTACTCTGTCCCCTTTTTTGTTGGTAGCATTTTAGGTTATGGAACAACATAAAAATATAGTACTAGCTAAAAATGCTACAGTGTAGGGGGGAAAAATGGGTTTGTTACAGGACCCTTAACTCAAACGTAAGCTGAAGTGTTGGTTGTAAAGTTCAATATGAAGCCTCGTCTGACATGAAAATGCAGTGAAAGTAAGCAGGTCTACACCCTGGCATCAGTTCTGCTGCAGACCTCTAATGTACTTTCTCCATGTGTCTATGCACCATCTGTTCCTCAGGTATTTTGTATTTAATTGGATCCAAAGAAGGCTTGGCCCTTAACATTTCTCGGATTTAAACCTACTGTATGTTATAGTTGTAGATGATTTATTCTTAAGATTCCAATGTTGATTTTTTATAGCTTTGTTTCAACAGGAAATGTGCAAGAAGCTCCATGCTGCCATTGACAAGATTGATGAGGAAAGGTACGACATTGAGGCTAAAGTCCAGAAGGCAGACAAAGAGGTGGGTCATGTATGAAAACAAATACATTGCAAACACACAAATAAAGAATGGAGAAATCTGATTGTTTTAATTGCACACAGATTGAAGACCTAAAGATCAAAGTTGTGGACTTGGTTGGAGTGAAGAAACCTGCTCTGAAGAAGGTGCGCATGTCCGCTGACGCCATGCTGAAGGCTCTGCTGGGCTCCAAACACACGGTCAACATGGACCTGAGGGCCAACCTGAAGCAGGTCAAGAAGGAGACCAAAGAGGAGGTGAGACGTACTCCTTTCTATTTTTTCACAGTGTATGTAAAATACATGATACTTTCTTAAACATATATACTGTAATTAGAAAAAGATGTATCTGTCCTCTACAGCCAACAGAAGCAGTGGGTGACTGGCGTAAGAACATTGAGGACAAGGCTGACAGGAAGAAGATGTTTGAGACTTCCTAAATGCTCTCTGCTACTCGTCTTTCTGTTTACATGAACTCCACGTGTCTTATGTGCTGGTCGAAGTAGGCAACTATTGTTCATCTCACAGCTGGGGGTTAGAGTGTCTCAGGGGAGTCTTGCTGCAGGAAAAGTGATGTGTCAGAGTGACTGGGAGGGAGTTTTTGCACTTTGTTGTAGTCTGGAGGGAGAGGGAGGAGAGTGGAGTTTCAGGTTCACCACAGAAACATCAAGTCTTCGGTTCCATACACACAGGAAAACACTCACACTCAACAAAACAATAAATAAATATGGAAAAGGATTACTGGTATGCTTGGTCTTTTCTCTGATGTCGTATGTTTCTTATTTGGTTGGACAGCACCATAAATGAAGCAGCAATGACTACAAATGCCTGCTGCCAAGAGTAAACCCCACTGCAAATCACCTGACCAGTTAGCTATTAAAATCCAGTCCGCGTTAGACTTAATGTGATTTGTACTGACACAGTAAAATACAGCTAAGTAAAACTCTTGGAATGGCATATTGTAGGGGACTATTATCAAGCCTCATAGTCAGATGGCCTGTTGAGACAGACTTGTTGTTGCCTGTTTCCTTGTACTAAGACTCTTTGTTACCCATAATCCCTCCAGTAAGTGCTAGCTTAAAAGCAAACAAGCTGCTTCCTTCAGTTGCATAGAAAGAATGCACTTAGGGCTGTGCATCAGCTTCCGTAGCCATTCCTGCTCAGAGACTGCAATATAATATACACAACAACAATTAAGACTTTATTATTTATAAAAATAAATCACTCTGCTAATAGTTCTTCAGGTCAGAAATCCAGTTCCACATAATAACTTGACATTCTGCCTCCCCAGTCCCGCTCCGTACCAATGGCACTAAGATTCATGCAATGTGTCTCTCAGCTTTTTGTTATAAATACAAAATTAAAGATAGATTAGAGTAGGCAGACTAATTTAAATGTAGTTATGTGATCCTTTTTCAATGCCACTAAAGGAGTCTGTATTTAGATGGTATGAACACTTTAAGAAATCATGAGCTCCATGTTCAGCTGTCGGCACTAATTTATTAGCACTAATTTATTATATTATTAAAACGTTTTACAACAACCTCCAACAACCCAGAAAATCAGTTAGATATATGAGACTCAGATACTTGAATTAATAATTAAATCCCCATTTTCTGAACTATACAAAATGGTACTACTAAACTTTATTTGTTTATTAGTAAAATAGTAGTTTGTTACAGCAAACAGGCTTAAATTGGAGGCAACCAGAGTTTTGTTCAGTTCTTCCTGAAAACGTTTCGACAGCTATCCTGGAGACTTTGTCAGTCCTGGTGGCTCGCACTTGAACAACCTGTAGCTGGAGAGCTGCTGTTTTTAAAGAACATGGAGAATCAGAATTGACAAAGACCCCTGGATAGGTGTCCAAACGTTTTCAGAAAGAACAGAGCGAAAGTCCGGGTGCCTCCAATTTAAGCCTGTTTGCTGTTGTGATGACATGGATAACTGAGAATTTGCACAGGCACAGTAGTTTGATGTGTTATTTTTGATGAAGCCTTAAATACAGATGAGGCATGCGATGCATTATTCAGTATTTTAGAACCAACTCGTGCCAAAGGAAATAAGAATTAGTTTTCTCTCACTTGGTAGAGCCTGAAAATGATTTATCTATTTATTTTGTCAAACTAATCAACCCCCTGATGTTATTTAGCATTTTACTATTCAACTTGATTTGTTTTACTTCCTCCACATATTCAGACCTAGTCCCACTCCTTGTATGGTACTCTGAGCTCTGCCGCCAACCTGCCAGGGGCCTCAGACACCCTAAGGCTCTAATGTTTCTTCAGGAGCTAACTTTATCCCTGTAGCCTTTGGAGGAATGTCACAGAGATGCCTCTGAGTTATATTTGGAAAATGTCACTTTACAACGACTCGTTTAAAAATAATAAGAAAAAAATTGTTTGTTTTTTTCCCCAGCCTGATTACTGCTTTTATATGAATTAACTTCTGGGCTTTCAAGGAATTGAAGTTTAAGTCTGTGCACACACAAAGCTATACAAAATAGCTCCAATTACAAAGAAACCCACCCTGAAAGATGACCCCCCACCTCAGTCTCTTATACACCTCAGGCAGTGGTCAGAAGCAAATACAGCAGGAGCAGCAGAGTCCATTGGTGCAAGTGCAGAACCAGTCTACAGTCCTTCAGTGAGAAGTATGTTATTCTGCAGAATATATATCATGTGCATGCATATATCAGTGTGTTGACAATGACACTGATGTTGCTGACACTGAAAGCATCAAAAGGGTTTGGATAGCCAACACGACGATCTTAGCACAGAGCGATCTTCCTGTGTACATGGGATATGCCCAACACACATTTTTAAAACATGTTCAGGTGAATGCTGCTGAGTTATGTGACCAGTTTGGTTCCACGGTGCTCGCACAGCATAATGAAGAAAAGCACATACAGCCACATGAGCTACTGGCTCAAGTTGCATGATGCGAGAAAAAAGGTGATTCTTTGGGCTCTGAGGCCCTTTTGGAAACCTGAGAGAAGTTTGACACCCCTGCCTCAAATCACAGATATCAACGACACGCTTATCAACAGATGAACGTTTAGCTGTGGAATTCTCCCTGAAGCAATAGAGACCCCTCCTGGATGTGGTTATTATTGAATAAATCCTAAACTGAGCCAATTCTGAAACATCAGGGTTGTTCTACCCTGAAACAGTTACAATTACATACAAGAATATAACTTTTAGGTACTTAATAGAATTTTTTTTTTTATCTCATTTCACAAAAGGAATACTGACTCTTTTTGCACAAATAATGAATTGCAGCCACACTGTAACGGTAGTTACTGGCGAACCCAAAATTCAGCCGCACACAGAGTTATGTAAAAAGGTGTTTAATGAAAAAAGGCAAAAAACAAACCAGGAGATGCAGATGTCACTGATACTGAGTTCAAGCTGGTGGAGCACAGAGATACACAGTGGCAGAATCACGAGTGAGATGCAAGGAGATGACATGACGATCTGGCAGTGAGTGACTAAGTGAGGCAGGTGTATAAAGGCAAGTGAACAGGTGAGCTGAGGTGGAACTTAATTAGGGAAAAACAGATGGGAATGTTCTGGGCAGATGAATGAACTGACTGGGGAGTGAACAGGGAAGTGACAGGGACTGGCTGACTACTGAATGATGAATAAAACCCAAACTGTGACAAACTAAAACAGAAAACATAAATCATGACAAATTAAACAGAGAAAGTCCTCATTAGTCCAAAAACCAAACTAAAAACAGAACCATACTGTGACACACACATCACTGACTGAAAAATGAACCCACATATACCCTAAAATATGGCATACAAGTGAGAAACGTGATTATGTAGAAAATTATATTCCCCCCATAAGTTCCTGTATGATACAGATTACATTACGGTATAGTATGTGTTATGATATTTTTCGATGATGAACCCGGACACAGCACGCACACACAGAGCACGTTCTTAGGAGTGAGTTTTATTGAATGGTGTGGAAGATGGATGATGACGGGACCAGAGTTTTTCAACAGACGGAGGTGTAGGGTGCAGAAGCTGGCCGGCAGGAGGCGTGTGGAGAGACTGACCGGGAGGAACTCTGGAGCCGAAGGTCAACGACCAGGACAGAGCATCCGAGCTGAGGTCTTGGAGAGCAGACCTCTTGAGCCGTGGACTTGAGAGCGGAACCTCTGAGCCGAATACTGGAGAGCTGAACATCTGAGCCTAGCACTGGTGAGCAGAACATCTGAGCCGAACACTGGAGAGCTGAACGTCTGGGCCGTGCACTGGAGAACTGAACGTCTGAGCCGTGCACCGGAGAGCTGAACGTCTGAGCCGTGCACCGGAGAGCTGAACGTCTGAGCCGTGCACCGGAGAGCTGAACGTCTGAGCCGTGCACCGGAGAGCTGAACGTCTGAGCCGTGCACCGGAGAGCTGAACGTCTGAACCGTGCACTGGAGAAAACAAAGCTGACGGAAAGTCTATAGGCTGACTGTAACAAAAACCAGGTTGAAAGGAGTCTTCAGGCTAACGGTAACAAAAACGGAGCTGACAAGAATACTGGCAGAGACTGAGCGGGAGTGAACGCTATGGACCGGCGACGGGAACAGAAAGAGGTGAGTCTTATAAAGCGGTGGAAACAGGTGGAAGCAGTTGCGGGTTAATTGCAGCCTGCCAGGTGAAACCGATCAGGCTGCGCAGGAACGAGAGAGAGGGAGAGAGGCTCAGCATGCAGCCAATAAGCTGCATCCTGACAGTACCCCCCCCCCCCCCCCCCCCCCCCCCAAGGCCGGACACCGGACGGCCCAGAATCTCCACGCCGGGCGGGTGGAGGGGGCCCAGGAAGGCGGGCAAGAGTCAAAACCGAACACTGAGGGACCAAACAGCCAGCAAACACGAGGAACCAAAAGGGGCCAGAGAACACGGGGAACCAAAGGGGCCAGAGAACACGGGGAGCCAAGGAGCTAGAGAACACTGGGGAGTCAAGGAGCTAGAGAACACCGGGGAACCAAAGAACTAGAGAACACTGGGGAACCAAGGAACTAGAGAACACTGGGGAACCAAGGAACTAGAGAACACAGGGGAACCAAGGAACCAGAGAACAGCGGGGAATCAAGGAGCTAGAGAACCCTGACGTGCCAGAGCTCAACCAGGGCGCGGCACATCAGGGAAAGACACGAGCGCTTGACAGTGCTGGGGGAAAGAACGGACGCAACACAGCGCCAAAGGGAAGGAACGGGCGCACACAACGCCAAAGGGAAGGAACGGGCGTATGGAAACGCCAAAGGGAAGGGACGGGCGCACAACAGCGCCAAAGGGAAGGAACGGGCGCACGACAGCACCAAAGGGAAGGAACGGGCGTACTTAACGCCAAAGGGAAGGAACGGGCGCACTACAACGCCAGAGGGAAGAACAGGCGTACGACAACGCCAGAGGGAAGAACAAGCGTACGACAACGCCAGAGGGTAGAACAGGCGTACGACAACGCCAGAGGGAAGAACAAGCGTACGACAACGCCAGAGGATAGAACAGGTGTACGACAACGCCAGAGGGTAGAACAGGCGTACGACAACGCCAGAGGGTAGAACAGGCGTACGACAACGCCAGAGGGTAGAACAGGTGTACGACAACGCCAGAGGGAAGAACAGGCGTACGAAAACACCAAGGCTCAACAACACATGCTAGAACACGACTGGTGTACAGAAACGCCAGGGGAAACCCGCCGGGGCGTGAGGGAAACACCGGGGCTTGGGGAAGAGAACGCCGGGGCGTGGGGAGAACGCCGGGGCGCAAGGAAAGAGAACGCCGGGGCGCAAGGAAAGAGAACACCGGGACGCGAGGAAAACGCCGGGGCGCGAGGAAAGAGATTGCCGGGGCGTAAGGGGAGAGATCGCCGGGGCGTAAGGGGAACGCCGGGGCAACAGGAAAACAGGAACTTCTAAAACGCCAGGAAACACTAAATCTAAACGCCAGGAATCAAGACACCAGGAAACCAAGACCAAAACACCAGGGAACTGAGGACGTTCTAACATGCCGGAGATCCGAGAACAGAGGGCGTCTAAACACGCCGGGGAACCAAGAAAAATGCAAACACCAAGAACAAGAGGGTGAGCTAGGCAGCAACAGGCCAGGTGCGCCAGAGGGCACAGACAGCGACTTAAGCACCGGAGGGCTCAGCCGGTGACATGGGAGCGCCGGAGGGCTCTGGCGGCGACCTGCATGCGCAGGGCAGCGACAGTCTGGCGCACCAGAGGGCTCAGCCGGTGACATGGGAGCGCCGGAGGGCTCTGGCGGCGACCTGCATGCGCCTAAACAGGGGAACAACAAGAACAAGAGGGCTAGGGGAACAGAACAGAGACACTAGGGCAAGACAGAACAAAACAACTACTGAAGGGAACTAAACTAACCTAAACAGGGCAAAAACAAACAAAGAAAACAGGAGATAAAGGGCGTAGGGACCTAGAAAGCGCAGGATCCCAGACACATAGATACTAAGGGGGAAATATAAAGACAAACAAAACTTAATAAAAAGAAAAAAAAACAAATACAGAACAAGACTAAAACTACAGGGCTAGGACAGAAACTACAGGGGCTAGACTGGAATTACAGGGGCTAGACAGGGACTACAGGGCTAACGAAGCTACAGGGCTGACAAACTTACAGGGCTGACGACTAGGAAAGGAACCAAACGCTAAAGGCGCACGGCGACCCCGGCGAGATGAACCGGAGGCGAGGCAGATCCTACCAGCCTCTGCACCGGGCTCTGTGCGTGCTCAGGTTCATCCCGTGGCCGGTCCATAATGTTATGATATTTTTCGAGGATGAACCCGGACACAGCACGCACACACAGAGCAAGTTCTTAGGAGTGAGTTTTATTGAATGGTGTGGAAGATGGATGATGACGGGACCAGAGTTTTTCAACAGACGGAGGTGTAGGGTGCAGAAGCTGGCCGGCAGGAGGCGTGTGGAGAGACTGACCGGGAGGAACTCTGGAGCCGAAGGTCAGCGACCAGGACAGAGCATCCGAGCTGAGGTCTTGGAGAGCAGACCTCTTGAGCCGTGGACTTGAGAGCGGAACCTCTGAGCCGAATACTGGAGAGCTGAACATCTGAGCCAAGCACTGGTAAGCAGAACATCTGAGCCGAACACTGGAGAGCAGAACATCCGAGCCGAGCACTGAAGAGCAGAACATCTGGGCTTTGCACTGAAGAGCTGAACGTCTGAGCCGTGCATCGGAGAGCTGAACGTCTGAGCCGTGCACCGGAGAGCTGAACGTCCGAGTCGTGCACCGGAGAGCTGAACGTCTGAGCCGTGCACTGAAGAGCTGAACGTCTGAGCCGTGCACCGGAGAGCTGAACGTCTGAGCCATGCACCGGAGAGCTGAACGTCTAAGCCGTGCACTGGAGAGCTGAACGTCTGAACCGTGCACTGGAGAAAACAAAGCTGACGGAAAGTCTAAAGGCTGACTGTAACAAAAACCAGGTTGAAAGGAGTCTTCAGGCTAACGGTAACAAACGGAGCTGACAAGAATACTGGCAGGGAGTGAACGCTATGGACCGGCGACGGGAACAGAAAGAGGTGAGTCTTATAAAGCGGTGGAAACAGGTGGAAGCAGTTGCGGGTTAATTGCAGCCTGCCAGGTGAAACCGATCAGGCTGCGCAGGAACAAGAGAGAGGGAGAGAGGCTCAGTATGCAGCCAATAAGCTGCATCCTGACAGTATGCAATTGTATTTGATTCAAAATTTGTTTACATTTTAATAATGTAATTGAATAATAAACATGCCTTTAAAATATATAGCTATATTTGATAATTAATTCATTTCAATTATCACTATGACTCATCCTTCAACGGCCGGACATCTAGAGCTGTTTACAGCAGGCAGGATGTCAGGTTTGTGAAGTTTGGATCAGGACCGAAACGCAGACAAGAGCTGGGAAGCCGGATCTTAGAGTGAACGATGATTAATTGAATCCAGAAGTAAACTTATAGGCAAAGTAGCTGAGGACAAGGACCAGGCATGACACAAGGAGCTTGACAAGGTTTAGGTGTAGCGTAACAGAGGATCTGACAATGAATGTGAAGTGACTGAATACAATTTACCATTCAACTGAAGCCTTCTTCTTCTTCTTATAAAATTGTCAGACAGCTTGCTTCTTTTGACTCTCGGGCATTTTCAAACTATATGGTGAGAGCAGCGGAGCAACAATGAACGGCTAACATCAAAGCTAACTGGATACATGAACACTAAAAGTGTGCAGACAGCAAGTGGAAACGAACAAGGAACTTGCATGCACATTTGCATTCTGTGAGCATGTCACAATGATTGGCCTGTGGGACAAATAATAGATAAGGCAATACCCGCAGAATTTGAAGCTGAAAAGGATTGTCCACTATAAGGCATCTGATTGGTTCTTTCCATTTGGACCAAATGACAGGGATTGGTCAGCATTTTTACTGGCCATTTTTACTGGCTAGCTTTCACAGTGGTCTGATTTTTTTCATTCCTTTTTCTAAATATATAACACATTGACTACTCGATGGAATGATCTTTTCACCCAAACTATAGCTTTAAATACTGGCTCAGAGTTTATCTGCTTGGCTGTGTTTCTCTCCTAAAATGAACCCCTTCAGGAGCTGCTATTGAGATTAACATTTTACTTTTCTCTCACACAGAAAGTACTCCTTGAGTAAAGTACACCTTTGCTGTTGTGCTCTTTTTGTGTCTCTGCTCTGTCTTCTCTAACCCCTAGTCAATCGTGGCAGACTGCCGTTCACACTGAGCCTGGTTCTGATTCTGCTGGAGGCGTCTTCATGTTAAACGGAGGTTCACCTCTCCACTGTCACTGCATACATGCTCAGTTTGAGGGATTGCTGCAAGGTCAACAACACAATGCTCACAACTGTTCTCTGTGGCTCCATGCTCATTCAGGGGGAGGAAATGCTGCAAGTCAATGACTTGATGCAATTTGCTGGGTTTCCTGAGATAGAAAACTTTTTAACCAATCTATCTGTATCATTTGATTGAATTGACTTAAAGTTAACTCATTATTATTCAGTACAAATAAATAGATTTAAATAGATAAATAGATTTAAGATGTATATAGTTAGGGTTGGTGTTTAAGTTGTTTTACATTTTTTACTAATAAATGACTCATTAATATTTGTCATAAATGAATTTTATTTAGTGGTATATTTATATATCAACATAAAATCACTTTGGCTGATTAAGGAAATGAAAAAAGTTTAAAACAACAAAATATTGTGAGCCATCATGAATCTGTAAAGGGGGAAATAAATTCATTTTGAGTTATTTACAGTGGAGAAAGCAGGATGGATGCAGTCCCTGAACCGAGACACAGCCAGTAGGTGTGCTCATGGAGATATGTGAAGCAGCTGAGCAGAAAGTAAGCATGGAGCTGAGAAAAGGCCTGCCTGATTCCCTGTCATGTTTTGATATCCCCTGACATATGAATGATGGCATTGCTTATGGCATGATTATTTTTTTCATCCAGGAGGATTACCCAAAATATTTGTTGCTTCCCAACCGCTGTTGGTGCCAGGAAGGTGTTGTTTTGGCAGGCATTGAGATGAGTCCATAGCTCATCAGTTGGAGTTTTAGGAATCAGTGGCAAGGGGATGACTTGTTGGCATCCAATCCTTCTCCAGTCTTGTGTAGTCTTTTGCTTTGAATCCTAAAGCTTTCATCAGGCTGGTCTCATGGCCTTGGCACAGTAAGTAGGGAGGAGCAATTTTGTGTTCTGATAAATCACTCACAATTTGTCTGGGGCATACAGTCGTTCTCAGTAGTAGCACCAGGTCTCTAGAACTCTTTCCAGGGGTGTGGACTTGAGTTATGAGACTTTCTATCAAGTATAATTTGAGTCACAAATTCCAAGATTTTTGAATTGACTTGCAGACTTTAGACTTGAATTACCTTTCAGACCATTGAGTTGTGACCTCACTTTGACTTGGGCGATATAACTTGAAATCACTTTATATAGTAGACGAAACTAAGTGTTACAAGGGAACCTTGGCTTGTGCGCAACTGTGGAAGTGTGCCTGGCACACAATCTGGCCAGCTGCATGCCTCTGGTCATTTGCCAGAATTTCTTATTGCTGCATCATGCACACTGAATCCTGTGTTGTTCACCTGCTTTTCATTTCTATCCTACCATACCAGCATAGAAGCAGAAGGTATTGGAGAAGTCATTTGTTTCAGCTCCATCAAAGAATTGTGCACAAGGCTGGATAAAGAAAAAATTAATTAAAAACTGTGCCTGACATCACACAAACAACGCATATGAACTCTATACAGTAATATTGAGACCCTTTCAGTAATATTTTAACCAGACAGAAGGAAGTGCTTCTGCGCAAATTTTTATTGCAAGCCTAAAGACAGTGACGTGAGTACTGTCAACTGTTGTATTGACATTACCTAAGGATGCCACGTTGAGCTAGGTGAAACAACAGGTCATTTGGCGAGCGGCCATTTGGTGAGAGGAGGGGTACCCCCAGGATAGACTTGTAGTGCTATAAAATGGCCGATCGGACTACGGCTCCCAGCATGCAACACGGTTTAGGATCCTAAACCAAGCACCGGTGACCACGCCGCCGAGATGATAAAAACACAGTGTGAGCACAGGCTTGTTTCTTACTGGAGTTTCCACTGTAAAGGGGAGAACCCCATCAGCTGAAATCCCTCAAGTGGGACATGTGTTGGAAACAGTGGTCAGCACCTTGCTGGAAAAAGCCGCAACCACTTTAGCTCTTCACATAGGACCTTAATTAGGTTGGAGCGCACCACGAGGGAGAGTTTATTTCCCCTTTTCTGTCGACAGACGAGGCTGTGTTTTTTTCTGTTTTTGGCCAAACAGTTCACAAAGACCACTGAAACCTGTCTGCACAGATTGGAGTCGACGCATTTCCCCGGTGTCGGAGAATGCTAGACACAGCGACGGGCCGTTACGACCCATCTGATTTCTCCCTCCCCATGTAGCATCACCAGGAAAGGACTCCCTTTCATTTCTTATAGAGAAATAAGTACCTTTGCCACAGCAGATTTATTTATAAATAGGCTTAATGCCAATGTTTTTACTCCAGAAGGAGTTGTTGGACTGTCTTTGAATGTTTTCTATGCGGTGACTGAATTCAAGTGATAAGCTGTTTACTGTATTCCTTTTGTTTGGTTACTGTAAAGCCACTGCACTGATAGTTGGTTATTATTTTGAATTGTATCATCATTCTGAACAGGCCGCGCCATCCGCGGCAAGTTTATTCTGAACATTACTGTTAGATCCCGATCAACCCTTTTCTTCTTTCTCACTCTGCCTATGTGCTTTTGGATTCATTGGGTTGGCCAGCGGCCTTTGTGTTGAGTTAGCCAGCCCTCTGTGACACCACATGCTTGTGGTGTCTAAACTGTAGCTGTGGTTAGCTACAATACAATACAATACAAATACATAAGAGACATTATTTACTTTGCGGTTAATGATTAATGATTCCAAATGCAATTATACTTAAAGGTTATTAACATTAACTGGTGGTAAATATACATCAGTCAGACAACTGCCTAGATATCCATCTTTCATAGTAAATAAGTTTAATAATTGTAAGTAATAATCCAATCGCTTGTTATAATCATTAAAGGCTGGTACCACTTTGAAACATTTTTCATTGTTGCTTTCCATTGTTTAGAATAACATATTTTCATTTATAATATCCAATTATAATTGTTAATTATATATATATATATATATATATATATATATATATATATATATATATATATATATATATATATATATATATATATATAATCAAATAGGTTAAATTGCACAACAGACTCAATTTTGCTAAAAATAGAAATGTTCGGGCAGAGGGGTGTAAAAATAAATTAAAAAATAAACCTGAATCTCTCTGATATCTGATTTAGTAATGACGTAAACTCCACTTCTAACACAATAGAGACAAATTATATGTAATTTAATAGGTTTGGACAGTTTATAAGGTGTTGTGACTAACAACCATGAAAAATATTGTTGATTGAAATACGTTTGACTTGAAGGTGAATTATTTCTGCTAATAAAGTTTTATACATAAATTGTAGTTTACCTATTAGATATGTATGCACAGTTTATGCTTTGAGAAGGCTAGGGCTTGAATCCCTGTTTCAGCTGTACAAGCACAACATTTGCAGTTATATATATTTTGATGACATCTCTAGAGAAAAGTAACAACAATATATTTGTAATCTTCATTCAGGGAAGTGTCGTAGATGTCCTTCAAACGACGTAATGATTTGTGCTAAGTCTTTCAAAAATTCTAAGTTCTTGATAAGGCAGTTGAAAAAATCTCCAACAGTGATCCAAAGATTAACAGAGGCAGCTGGGTCTCGGTCCAGTATGGTTTATTGCAGTAATACAAGTCAACCACACATGAGATGTTCACCGGTCAACATCTGACAAAACAAAGAAAGTGGTCTGCTTATATACATTCCCTGGGTCTTGGGGGCTCCTCCCCGAGCCCCTCCTATTTATTATGTATTTTCAGATACTTTTCCACGGATATCTTTCTTGTCTTATTATATACCGGTGGAGACTTCCCGAGGGTGCATATTTTTTTAAAAACATGGTTACACATTATTACATCCTTCCAGATGGCCCCACCCCATTATGTTAACATCATTTACAAAATGGCTACCCATCATTACCTCCTTCCAGATGACAACACCTCATTACGTTAACATCATTTGGCCATTCTGGACGGCTGCACATCATCTCCTTTTCCGGACCATCACCATACACATTTTGTTTACATTACAGTATAATTTGATCTTTGGTTCCGATGTTCCCGTGGTGCATCATGTACTTCTCCTCCGCCAGGCCTGTGTGCATCAATTCTCTAACTCTCAACTTGACCTCTGGACTGACACACCCACATTTCCCCCAGATACATGTTAAAAGCACACTTTTAACCGTTGTGACAAGATTACATTCATTGTGACATATGTAAGCACACCCTTTAACTATTGTGACAAAAATACATGCATTGTGAGATATTAATCCACTACAGAAGGTAGACAACATAGGTAAGGCTAGGTCATTTTTAGGGGTGCTCAAACAATATAAGCTGGTGAAGATTCTCAGTCATCCAGGTCATGGTCATTCAAAAAAAAAGTAAAAAACAAAGCAACTGGACTTGTTCTCCGTAGTTGAAGATGTTTCGCTTCCTCTCCCGGAAGTTTTCTCAAGCTGAGAAAGTAAGCTGCTGCAGTTCAGCATGCTCACCTCAGTTATATCCAGATGTTACTTGACTTGAAATGACAAACCCTGTCACAGTTTGTCACTTTATTTACAATAATTCAAACTTTATGGAAAGATAGCTAGATAGATCCATATTTACATGCAAAAGCTAAGCATACCTTGCTAGCATAGCTCGCTGTACTTGTCTTGCTTGCCAATGTCGTAATTGAACAATTAAGCCATTTCAAATTAATAAATAAACAAAGTATCATACCAAGCGGAAAGCAAGCTAAAATCGACAGGGAAACCTGAACAACCTGAACTTCACCAGCTGCATGCATCCTATGCTCACAATGTTCTGTTCATGTTATTGGCTTATAAGTAAATCATCACTCACATGCTATTGTAATTGGCTGAGAGAAGGGAGATTTCCAGATTCCAATGTTGCAAATCATTCCCTGTTATAAAGTCAAGTCAAGTCAAATCTCGTCTCAAAAATCCACACACAAATGCAGTGAAGTTTAAAGACCAGAGCTAGTTAGTAAATCAATCAATAATTGTGTATGAATGAGAAATACTTTTGTGAATCTTGTCTTGTGCATACAAACATTTTGTGTGCTTGTTTTAATCATCCTGTGCATGTGTGAATCTTGTGTGCATGTGTGGATTCTGTCCTGTGCATTTGTAAATCGTGTGTGAGTGTGTGTTGTGTGTGTGTGTGTGTGTGTGTGTGTGTGTGGTTGGATTTTGTCATGTGTATGTGTGGATCTTGTCCTGTGCATGTATGAATCACATATGTGTATTTGTAAATATTGAGACTCTTCTAGCGCCATACCAAACAGTAAACGATCAAAACATTAACTACATTAAAGTAGATAGCCCTTCAATCTGTGTTATTAACTCTTTCTGTCAGTACAATACAGATCTGACCTTAAGCATGTAAGAATTAGGACACAAAATTACAATAAACAATGCAGAGAATAATAATTATATAAGTAAATAATATAATTCCCCCACTGAAAACCATGAAGCCATGTTATTCATTGTGTATTGTTATTTGTAGTCAGTCAGCAGATAGCCAGCAATTAGAAATGGATACTAGAGCATTTATTTTAAACAAAGGGAAAGCTTCAGGTGAAGTTGTGCCCCCTGTAGGGAATATACCTTATGTGATTGATATGGGCATTAAGAACAGCAAAACTTCTACAACAAGTTTCTGGAAATATGTGTTGGGTGTTAGTGCTCTGATAGGCCCTATGCCTAAAGTGATATTAAAGTGTACTCGATATCAAAATGTGGAGCCAGTGTTACAGCCATCTTCTTTGTGTTTCTTGTGCTATGGTATGAATTGTGACTTTTATTTAAGTTACACATCCTTGTTTTTCTGTGTTCTATAATAAAAGAAAGAACATGTTAATATGCTGTGCATATTAACTGTGTCTTTTTGGTAGACAGCAAAAAAAAGGAAAGAGGGGAGCATAGTCATCAGTGTGCTGTGTCCAGGAGGGGGAGCAGCAGCTAGCTTAACCCTGGGATCACACTGACTACGGTGTGGGTTACGGTCCTGATCCTGTTTGCCGCAAACCCCCGACTCAAACTGCTCCTACGGAAACAGGGCCAGCTGCGGCTCTGGCTGCAGAAATGGCGCTGGTGAGAACAGAAGTTCATGTGGTCCTTTCAGTTGCTATCCCTCATAAATGATTAAAAAACAGCTGTGGTTTAAAAAAATGTTGTGCAAAACTTGTTGTCCGTGCGCTTAAATATCTAATTTCATCCTCCAAAAGCCCCTCTGTTTCCCCGTGTTTCTGTGTTGGCGTTTTGTTTACGCTAGTCAAGTTAGCGTAGGTTGGTGCAGTGATTTTATTCTGAAATTCACCAGAACTTTATCCTGTCTAGTACCCGAAGTTTCCTGTTTTTTCTCGTGAAATTTGGTAAAACTTCCTTCTTGCAGAATTTTTTGCAACGCCGCATGAACTTGGTAACCTGACCCGCAACCGCACGTGGCGGGTGTGAGTGGAAACATTGCGGCACCCCAACCGTATCTGCACTGTATTCTGTGTGAGCCCAGCGTAATTTGCCACATTGAATCATGGAGAGTGAGCTGAATTATACTGAAAGTTACATCACATTTCAATCTTTTGAAGGGTGGAGTATTTTTAACCTCCCTCATCACCAGAAGTTGAGGGAGTCTGAGGAGCCTAGCAGGCGTGAGCCTTATCAGTTTGAGCTGCTCCCGCTAGGCACTGACTCAGCAATGCCTGAAGCTGGCGCTGCCGAGGCAGTGGAGGACAGGATGGGTCCAATTATTATCATATTTATTTTCCGCCTTTGTAATCCAGGGTGGGATCATAGAGACCTTTGCACATACAAGATTCATTAGCAATGTTGACGGAGTGTGGTTGACTTTGCTGCTTTCTTTGCTCTGAGTGCAGGCAGGTTTCAGGTGACCGCAGACCGCAGATCATGGCCTAGCTCAATGCTGAGGCACGTCCACGTCCAGCCACGCCCCGATCTCTGACTACAGGCTGCAGATCGAGGCGTGCCTCAACGTTGAGCCACGCCCAAGTTGAGCCCTGCTTGACTTCTTTTTCGGGCGCCATCTGGTGGCAGAGACCATGCAATCACAGCAATACACCGTGAAAATGCTCCATATACCAGATTACCAGTCCAGCTGTGACGTAAGATAATAACAAAGCTGATAACAGAGGATAGCATATTTTAAAATAAAATATTATTACTTCCTTCATTGTCTGTCACAAATATTGCAAAATGGCACATTCAAACAAAAGAAAAATCTTGCTTTCTTCCACTTTGCGAGCTATTACCTATTAGCGAGGGAAAGATAGCGCTGGTTTATTTTGATGTCCTTTTCGGTTTTCCTGTTACGTTTTTCTTGTAACCCGGTGCGTCTAAAATGCACCAGATTACAAAATATTACATCAGTTTGGAACAAGATTTTTCTACAGTCCACCCCTGGTGCTAAGCACACCTATAACTGAAATTCTGAAATCGCCCCTGCTACAGTAGACAATGTTTCCTATACTAGCCAAATTGTGACATTACTACGGTTCCCCCTGTGGACCAACATGGATATTACACGTTTTTCATTGACACTGGGTTGTAATAGGCCACCTTTAAAGTAAAAGTAATTATTTAAAAATATCCCTATCTATTTATTATTTGTTAATTTGTATTGTTCCGGGTTGTTCTTGATACCAGGAGTTTTTACATTCATTCAGCAAGATTTATTGTGTTTCAAAAACTGCCACTGTTTATCTCCTCTTCAGATTTTCAGCTGACAGAAGACTAAAAATATCTAGGGAGCTCAAAGACTCATAATAGTAGATTTTTTGTTTTTCAGACACAGCCTCTTTTTTTAATTCCACGCTAGGGAAAACTGTTTGCTGAATTAACGGACAACGATTGTAGAAAGACTGAGAGGAGAGATTGTGAGTCCCACTGCTCTGAGCTCTTCAATGAAAACCACATGTAGGACAGAGGGAGGGGTGACCTGTGTGTTTGAGCTGGGGGGAGTGTTAGGACTAAAGATCCAGCCTCCATAAGAGAAAGGAGCTAGTCCCCTTTAGCTTTGCTGACATTCTCAACAAGCTTTGTAAGGGTTAGGACTGTGTGTGTGGAGTCTTTGCCACATAAACTCACATTCTCACAGACTTTGGGGCTGTTTATTTTGGTAGGACACGGAGCGACACAGAGCAAGAAACTGCTCTCAGGGCTTGATTTTAGAGAGAGAGGAAAGTGATATCAGAAGCTGGTGTAAATTCTTCTATTTCTATCGGTCTGAGGCACAAATAAGAGGACCACTACAAGCAGAAAAGAGGCAAACATGTCCAACGCTCTGCTGAGGAGGAACTCCAGCAAACAGGGTTTGCAAAATCTAATGAGGTATGTGATGGACCAGTCTCCGTTTCTGGTGCTAGTTTCTCTTTGTTTAAGAGAGAAACATAGCTGCTCAGGTTAATATTTAAACACCACACATATTTCCAAAGGTGACTGAGTTACATGAGTAAACATGGCTTTTTGGTTTACCCTGTGCAATTTTGAGATGACCATCAGATCCCTTTATCTTCACAAACCTATTTTTTCAGATTTTGAGTCTGTTTGTATTGAAAAATCAACATTTTTTTAATGGAAACCTTAGGATTAGTGGGATTTTTTTTGGGTCACACAGAGTTTAGAGGGGGTCAGGGGATTTTCAGTAAGCTCCTTTAATATTTATTAATGATAATAAATAGATAATCCATTGCTTGATTATTTTCTGATTTAACCCCACTAACTTTTTCTCAAGGCTGAAAGTGGAGACTTTTTAGTGGAAAGGTTTTAGTCAGGGTTGATGCCTCAGGCTTCCCTGTTTTACTGAGGAGGGAAATGGTGCCACTGACCAGCTTCAAAGGTTAAAGGTCATAGAGTCACTCTATTGTTTTCTGTCTCCCCATATACAGAGGTATGTCCTGTTTTTTCAGGGCATATGCCTCTCGTAATTTAATTCTTCCTGTGATTGGTTCTACTGATACTTTTCAGTGACTCAAAAAATTTCAAAAGCTGAAATCACATCATGACATATCTTTTAAAGTGTTACATAAAAGCTTAATTGTTTCCCTGTGGTTTCCTTGGTTTAGTGTACTTTGTTAAGGTCTAATTCTAACAGATGTTAGATCAAACTAAGACAGCAATGTTACATTTTAGAAGTCCTGTTTAAAAATTCTGTTAATCAAATTAGGATTTACTAACTTTTATTTTTACCTTTTGTTTCATTTTAGAAAATGTAATATTCTTTATCAATTTCTGTTGTGCGAAACACCTTTTTGCACCCACTTCTTGACAATAATCAGGCACTTAATGTTCCTAAAATGTTATTTAGTTAATCTTCATTTATATATGTTTCCTTTAGTATGAATATATCTATGCATATTTAATGTGGTTGAGAGAGAAATCACTGCCTTTTGATGCCAAAAGAATATGTGTAGAACCAGAACCAGGCCAAAACGGAGGCAGGTAGCTGAGGCTTTTAAGAGAACAGGGAAGACACAGTCATGCAATCAGACAGGAAACTGAAATAAACAGGTTTTTGGCTCAGATGCTGTAGAAAAACAGCAAAGTTCATCAACTTGACTAAAATTATAGAATAGAGTTCGTAAACCTATTTCATGTATATAAAAATTCCTCAAAGATGTCTGTTCAAAGACGCCTTCCCTCACTGCCGAGGCTTCTCAGCCTGTGCAGACTTGTGTCACTTTAAAGATGATATTTACATGTTAATCATTCTGAACGAGTCTGACTGGTGTCATAAAGTATTATGTTAAAGTACTATCCATTTAAACAGGAAAGAGATATTAATTCCCAATTTGACTTATGGAAAACTCTGACTAACAAAGAGTCATAGAGTTGCAAACTGCCCGAATAAGGTGATATTTGAAACTGTTCAAATTTACACATTATTCAAAAATTAAAAAAGTAAAATGTTGCTCAATGGAAGGCAATGTCGACTGCATTCATTATCAGTGTAGTAACTGTTCTCCACAACAGTTTATGATAGATTAAGGTTTCTTGGGTGTACTGCCCATTTCAAGTCACCCCAAAGGACCAAACTAAGACCAAGGTTTGGGCTTTGACTCATTGTTCGGGCTTAACAAGATATGATTTCATCCAATGTAAAAAAAAAAAAAAAAAACTTTAAGCCCATCAGGCAAACATGTGGGCCCAGCTGAGACAGGTGTTTAAACTCTGCCTCGCAAGTGGCTTTAATGTTTCCAAAACAATTCCCCTTTTTTTTCTCAAATACTTTTGATTTTACAGTGATTTTTACCTATCTGATGAGATTTAAAGGTTCTCTAAACATAGCAGACATTTAGAAAACAACATTTCACAAACCATGATTGTAATAATATTATATTGATATAATGTGCACAATGGTACATTTTGATTATACCAGAGGTAAATTTGTTGACCAAAGACTATTTCATATACATACGAGGCCCTACAATGGAAATCAACACTTTTGTTTGACCAGATTCCATTTTATGAGGTGAAAGATATATTTGACATATTTAGCTAAATTGTACCAAAATCACCCTCGATTTTCTGCAGTATAGTAAAGATGTGAATCAATGCCTTCCCTAGGTTTTCAAAAAGGTTTTCATGGTGTTTAATGTCTACTTAGAAAAAAATGTGGTCAAGGCTAAAACATTTTTCTTTTTTTCTTTCTTTAATCACCATTAACTCAGGCATAGTAACAGTTGCTACAGTGATTCCACTGGAAAATTATCAAATCTTTCTTAGCCTCTTTCACGCAAACCTTATTAGATTTACAAAAATATTACTTTATTTCATGTTGCAACTTTTCTCCTACTTTACTTCTGTAATGTAAACTGCCATTCAAATGATTGTCTTTCTTTCTAACATTATTCTTTGACATTCAGATGTGTTGGGAAAACCTTTTGTTTGGTAAACCTTTTGTTACCTCTTATCATTAAAATGGGTTTTATGTGTAAATCGCTGTCCTCAGATGTTTTATGTTACTAGAGACTGGCCTTTGACTTAGAGGATTTATCATAGAGAATTGATGCTGGGGCTCTGTTTGTTGTGTCTGTCTATGTTGAGGTTTTGTAATCAATGAGTCATGGTATGAATATCATCCGGCCTACTGATAACAGCTGGTGGAGTTGCTCTGTTTATCTGATGTGGTTTATGCAGAAGATTGCCCCTGTTCGGAGGTGCAGACAGAAACTATGACATCACACTGACTGCTGGATATGACTCCAGCCCCACCGTTGACAGATAATTTATTGCTTGTCTGTTTTCCAACACCATTTGTCATGTTCTCTCCTCTTTGGGTGTTCAGCTCTGCTCAGATTGTTTGGACATGTTTGACCCTTGGTTCTTTTTCTAAATCCGAGCAACTCTTTCAATGTTTACTTTAGATAATCTGTGTATTGTTTCTTTGGTTTATAGTTATCTAATGTCATTGAGAGCTTTGTGTCCCATGTTTGGTACATGGCCTAAAAAGTTCTTGCATATGAAAAATAAGGATACCATATGGAAACCTGTGTCTTTTTGACAAATATGGACACATTTATTTATTATTTGCACAACAGTAATTCAAGTAATATAATTAAACAATTAGAACAGGACACAAGGCATCTACCAACTGCTTTGTGTGGCTGCACTTGGCATAGCTGTAAAGTGTGCCCCCCATGTGCCAAGGCTGTTAGTTCTGGAATTGGACCTTGGAACCTTTTCATATCTGACTACTGCGAATAAAGACCACTGGCAATGCTGTTTCAAGGGAGAGTAAAATTTGATTTGGACATCCCCACATTTATTCCCATTTTAAATAGCCAAAATTACACTCAGCTCTATCGGTTTAGATGCACACAAGTGGAAGATTGTTTTGGTATCCTCTCAGACATTTAGTTTGGTGTGTGCTTGTTAAAGTGAGATTGATCACCATGATGAGATCATACGAGCTGTCTGAGGCAACAGCTTATGAGTCAAGCAAGGGATACAAAGAGCCCTCAAAAGAATTCAAAATCCACAAGCGGTGCTGTAGAAAAAATATGAGACCACCTGAAATTAAAGCTGGACATCAAAAAAAGGTGATGACCCAAAATGTTTGGTATATCCAACAAAGAGCCACTAATAATATTGAAATGCAAAGTCCTGAGCAATGGCAAAAGCCTTATTTTCATCACCATGAGATGCTATAAGGTGGCTTGGAACTGGCTGAACATGAGAGAAACCCCTCAAATAGTCGACAGATGCCAGAGACTTGTAGCTAGCCACAAGAAGTGCCTCACTGACGTTTTTTCAACCAAAGACGGTAAAACAAGCTGTTGGTGATTTTTTCTTCGGCTAACAGCAAAAAGATACATTTTGAGTTTATCAGGTTCAATTCAGGGTGAATTTTTGTTGTGTGCACTTAAGTAAATGAGATTAGACAACATGTGAACATTTATTTAAAAAAAGAAATATTTAATGGGGTATCCTAGTGCTTTTATGACTGTAGGTAAGAATGAGATCAACACTGATTTCTCAGAAATTCTTACAAGGGACTTGGGAAGTATTTAGAACATGATCATCGATCTGAACTCTTTGGTCTCAGATTCTTTGTAGTTCACTGTTGGACTGAAAATGTGGTCACAAGCGCCTCTCAGACACAGCATTCTGTTATCCGAGGGGGTCACGGCAGGCACGCAGCAGACCTGATCTGTTTTTAATCAGCTCTTTGTCAGGCTGGCTCAGCCTGCAGCACAGATTGGGGCAAATCTGTGACCTCTAAAACTGGATCCCTCACTCATGTGTGGGTTGTCTTAGTGTTTACAATCCAATGAGATAAGACATTCAGGAATGTCTTTGGGGGAGGTGGGCTGCTGAGTGACGAGAGCACAGGCCTCCCTGCTCTCTCCACAGGTCGTCTTCATTAAAAGGATGAAGGAACTTCAACTGTCCACAGTAAGAAACCATCCTGTGACGGTTACTTAACTCACCTACCTACCCACCTACCTACCTACCTACCTACCTACCTACCTACCTACCTACCTACCTACCTACCTACCTACCTACCTACCCACCTACCTACCTACCTACCTACCTACCTACCTACCTACCTACCTACCTACCTACCTACCTACCTACCCACCTACCTACCTACCTACCTACCTACCTACCTACCTACCTACCTACCTACCTACCTACTTGCTAGGAGGTAAATTGATGAAGCTTTCCTACTTTCAGTTGTACAGCTGCCACCTTTTTCATTCTTCTCACCACAGTGATCTTCATTTGATGTTCTGAATTGATTTTTGTCAACTTTTTGTCTGATCCTTCCTTGCATGGCAAAAAATTTACAAAATCTTTCTCTTTGAACAAACAAATAAAAAAAAGATTATAAATTAGGCGGAATCATCTTACCGTCCTCCCAAATTTCCCTCTGGATGAGTCAGCGGCATCAACTATCATTACAAAGTTTCTCAACAGCTGCAGGAAAACGTAACAAGATTGCCACAATGTCATAGTGACGCCAAGCATTTGTCACTGGGGAAATTCTTCAGATAGACTTAATCATGGCTACTTTTTAAGGCTACATACTACACGATCAGGTTGGTTTTTAATATTTTGCTTTAGGTACAGGATTTTATCAAACACTTTGAACATGTTGGGTTTATGAACAAACTGCTTTATTTCCGAGCAAGGTGTTTCTTGTGAAAAAAAAAAAAAACAGCCATTGCTTGGTTTTCCCCAAATGCATAGATAGTTATGAAATAAAACTACTTTTTCCATTTAGAAAATACAGTTACTCCATGATGCTTAACACCAAACTACTACAAGCTGCTTTACTGGCAGATTTTATTGTGGCCATGTAGGATGCTCACCTCATATAATTTGCTTTTCTAAACATGGGTTGAAATTGGGTAAAAGTTTTGGTCATTTTTCCAGGAGCAGGGCATGCTGTGACTGTGACACATGCTCCTCATGGCTCTGACTGGCTGGGTAGTCAGAGACCTCCTCGTGCGTTTCAGAACCCACTTGTTGATTTTTTTTTAATTCTGCTCCTGGCATGACTCATTGCATCTCGCTGTTCTGACTTGTTTCAGCACAGCAGTGACTTCATCTCCCAAATGTGTTCCCACCACACTTGTCTGCACCACAAAGGCTGGAGGGCTTTGGCGCTGAATACTAACCTTGTTATTATTGTATCATTCAATCCAGTCATCCATCTGATGACAGCGTGAGAGATTACAGAAGAGCAGCTGAGGTATAATACGCTCAACCTTTTCCCTCCTCACTGTGATCCCTCTTCCTTTTCTGTTCACGATCAACATGTGCAGACAGAGCAACCGGCTATGAGTCGTTGTTGGCAGTTCTAATCTGCTATTTGTCTATTATGCCATAAAATCCACCAAGCAACCAATTCAATGCCAACAACACAGTGAACGTCTAAAGAACCTTTCAACTTCTCTAGATTTCCTTCCTTGTCTTTGATTTTTTAAAGTCATATAAAACAGGAACATTAGAGTCCCTTGTTTGCTAGGTGAGTAATAGGAAGGTAAACGGTTTGTCGAGTAAGCAGCATCAGAGACGGGGACAGAGACAATGAACAAGAAAACAATGGAGTGGAAACCTTTGGTGGAAGGGTGGTGGAGATGAACATGCTAAACACACTGCTAACAGTCTTGACTAATCCTGACCCCCAGCAGAGTACTCCTTCCTTCCTTCCTTCCTTCCTTCCTTCCTTCCTTCCTTCCTTCCTTCCTTCCTTCCTTCCTTCCTTCCTTCCTTCCTTCCTTCCTTCCTTCCTTCCTTCCTTCCTTCCTTCCTTCCTTCCTTCCTTCCTTCCTTCCTTCCTTCCTTCCTTCCTTCCTCTCTTCAAAAGCTTTATTATTGGTACATAAAATATGACTCCATATAATACTACAAAACTATTGGATGTTCTGTTAAACTGAAGAAGTAATTTTCTAGAGTAAGTGATAATTAAATTTGGAAAAAACATCCGTACTTCTCCTTTCTTTTCCTTAAGCTCATAATTAGACACATTTTGGGAGAAAATGGAACAATGAACTTTAAAAATCTAAAAGTGGTATATAAAATAGAGCATATTTCATTAGACCTCACAATTTGCTTGGCTGATGCTTCAGAAATCACCCTCGATTCTCTAAACTGAGGTCACATGGCTCACTTCATGTTCAGAGAGGATTCTCATAAGCAGTCATCGGTACTCTTGACGTAATTTTGATATGAAGAAACAATGCAGTGCTGCTACTTTATAACCAACCGTCTGACTGCAAACATTTTCTAAGATTTCAGAATGTATCCATTAAAAGAGACAAATCATCTATAACTACTTTAAAAATGGATTACCAACTTTACTTTTTTTATATAAAAAAGATAAATGTTTATGGTGGGTACATAAAGTCATGTAGCTTTCTTAGTGTTTAATAAAAGTACAAAAAACACAAATAATGTGTAGAAAGCAGACTGAAACCAAATGCTCTGATTGACAGTGATTGAAAGAGCTCTTACTATTCTACCACATCCTCCAGCCTTTTGCCATGACTTTTATGTGATGGCAAAAGGAACACAGCTTCAAATGAACTCAGATTTGAAGGTTATTCCCCAGTCTGTTTCCTGAGATTTAATATTAAGAAATGTTAAACTGAAATTTTACTTTCTACTAACGCTTCTCTGCTGCTAAAAGTTGATCCGTCCGTCAGGATAAATCATTGTTCCCAAACTGCTGTACGTTGTATTGACCTCCATGGCTCAAATGAGCTTTGCCAACCATTATATGAGGAGGACTAACACAACAAAAGTGAGACAGCATGCCCATTCTTGCCTCTGGTGTCAGTTTACAAGGCAACAACAGAAAACTGCAGAAAAGCTGCTTGGAAGAAAATGTTTGTTTAAAGTCTTTGCAATGGCAGCTTTACCACAATGCAGACCGGATGAGCTCTGTGTGCTGAGCAGGCCTTTGGAAAGGGGGGTAGATTTACATGTTTATGCAATAATTGCATGACAAGAAAGAAAAAAAACAAGAGAAAGTAAAAATACTGGTAACATTGTTGCTTAAAATCACAGAGATGGGGATTCATCATTAAAACCTCTTCACATATTATATTGTAGATTCTGTGTGTTGGGGTTCGTGTGTGTGGAAATTTGTCACTTGGAAGTGCAGTGTTCCCAGAATGGTGGAAAGGTTGCAAGATTCAGCTCCCAAGAGCATAAAATGGTAGGTAGTCTTGTGCTCTGAAGCCACAGCAACTTTAGGAAGACACCAGGCCTCCGTTAGCGCTGCCATATGTCCGGCACACAGATGTGTCAGCAGAAAAGCCCAGTGGGAGAAGCTGCAAGGTCAGAAAGGCACCACCCCAGTACCCACAGGCCCCCAGCTGGTAACCCACCATGCCAGCTGACATTTTGGTGGCTGGTTGGTGTTTAGAGTGTGGGAAGATGAAAATAAAAAAATAAAATAAAGATGCAGTCATTCACTTCTTTTTCACTTCTATCAGCAGTTCTGCCAAGTCTGGATCATCAGTCTTCAGGGATGTTACTGTAACAACTGATAGCAGTGATTTCTGGAAATGCTATCTTTAGCTACAATACAGCATTGGAAACATGAAACACTGCAGAAAAAAATTGTCTTCTTTTCTGAGTCATCCTGAGCATCTTTACATGATAAAAAAACAGAACAAATTCTGATGGTGTTTAAACCATTGATATAGTTCATTGGATATAATAATAATAATAATAATAATACTAATAATAATAATAATACTAATAATAATAATAATAATAATAATAATAATAATAATAATAATAATAATAATAATTATTATTATTATTATTATTATTATTATTATTATTATTATTATTATTTAAAGAAGTTCTGTAATGAGTCTGAGTTCCTGAGGTGGGGGCAGCAGCGAAGACTCGGTCCCCTAAGGCCCGGTGTTTGGTGCGGGTGATGGGTGTGAGGAGGTTGGCGTCTGCAGAGCATCTGGGAGGAAGCAGGAGGGGCAGTGGGGCATCAGGAGGTCAGTCAGATATGGAGGAGCCATTTTATGAAGGCACTTGTAGGTGAGGAGGAGAAGCTTGTACTAGATGCGGTATTGACAGGGAGCCAGTGAAGCTGTTGGAGGACTGGGGTGATGTGATCTCTGGACCGGTGATCTGGATGCAACCCTTAAACACACTCCTGCATAAATGTGCAGGACTTTCTTTCTGTTTCCCGTCATGATTAGTAAACTGAACTGACCCGGTGCTGCTGCTTCCTGCTGTTCTCACCACCCTAGCAAAAAGCCATCAGACCATCCATCCGAGTTTTTACATTTACATCAAGCTGTTCTGTGGCCTCTTCACCTCCATGCGCTCTCTCCCTCCCTCTTTGCTCATCCCTTCCTGCCAAAAGGAAACACATCGGTAGAACTGGAGGAGGAGGAAGGGCTTCCAATGTTAACGAATGTGGCTGTGCTTCAATTCCAGAACAATACGCATTAAATATAGATAACCTTAAAGAGCTACAGGTTACATATTGTAGATAAAAGCAACAAGCAAAATGAAATATGTTTAGTGGGAATGGGTGAAGCAATGTGAAAGGATTGTGCAAGCTTGCAATATCATGCAATAGATTGTTTATATGAACCGAAACTCTCCAGCTGTCCACACCTCCTTTTTTTAATTTAATGTGTTGAGAGATATTTATAGTTACATTTAAAAAGTGTTTTGCTTTTCCCACTTGAAAATGAAGCAGTGGGCTACTCGTCTCATTTTAGCTTGTTTGAAGGATTTAACCTTTTTTTTAACCCTGCCATTAGATGTTTCGATGCTTCTAACAGCAGCGATTGACGTCCTTTTCTTCAGGCTCACTGCTCAGAGGAGCATTGAGGACGCTGAAGAGGTGGAGCGGGAACGTCGACGGAAAGCTCGAGAAGCTTTACGTCGAAGGAACAGTGGCTCAACACCTGAAGACTCCTCCCCAGAGAGCGAGGCACCAGAGGAGAGGAGCACGTGAGTACACACCAAACACGAAATACTGTCTTAGCTCAGCGGCCGCAGCTTCAAAAACACTCCAATCTGTGCAACCGAAGCAAGCGAATAACATCTGCTTTGACTCATCCGTCCACTTGTTAACAGTCCAGACTACAGGCTTAAAGGTCTTTGCCTTCAACTTGGAGGCAGAGAAACAGCACAATAGGCATCCTTTAAGACTGGCGGCCCAATTTGTGTGTCTAGTTGGACGCTCGATATGCTTTCTGTAGTATGAAAGTTCATTTGTGTTGGTAAAATCCCTAAGAACAATGATGAGAGAGTCTGGGTGTTTTTTTTTTTGCCACATCTATTATTCTGACAGTGAGCTGCTGATGTGCAGGCTTGTGGTGGGATACCAACACCAGCCAGAATAAACAAGAAGAGCTGCTTTAGTGAAAGGTTAGCAGATGAGGGCTACACGTCTTCAGCAGCGCTATAACCACAGTACACCAACCTTCAACCTCTCTCTTTCCCTGAGTGCGCGGCACTGTGGAAAAACCAATACCCTAGCCCCAGAAGTAAACTTTCCAGAATGTGTTCATCTTCAGCTTTCAGTGAAGCAGAGGGCAGCAAACTGAGCACTAGCTCCTTGTACTGAGAAGAAGCAGCTCATCTGTTTTGTTTGCCTGATGTACAGACAGTAGAGGCGCGCACCGTCCCCACTGGCGTAGCTGGATGAGCGAACCTGCACAGGCTCCCCGTCTTTGTCTTCAGTAAAGTCCACAGAGACCTGGAGCACTTCCAACCGCGATCCTTCTGGATCAGTGAAAACCAGAGGAAAACTGCTCAGAGAGCAGATGATCAGGAATTGCTCTCTGGTGAAAGTAACCGGAAAATAGCAGCAAAGTACATGAAAAACAAAGTACAAGACAGTGCAGTGCCGAGGCAGAAATACGCGGTGCCATCTCGAATGTCTGCAGTGCCATTTTACATAGACTTGTGTTAGCGGATTTAACTTATGTTACTGATAACATAAAAACAGATATTTTCATTAGGGAGGAGCTGAAAACAATCTCCCTTCCCCTTCCCACCTTCCCAGTGGTGATGATCTGAAGATGAGCACACAGCTGCTTTCTCATTACATAGCATGCAAAGAATGTCTCTGGAGAAAGGTTCCACTATGCCACAGCCTGTGGTGTCTTGGGAGACTTGAAATTTAAGGCCTGTAAATTACTGCTTTCACCTCCAACACCTCTTGCATTTCATCGCAGGCTCAGCTGGGCTGAGGTTGTGGTGCTGCGGCAGTCTGTCATTTTCAAAGCTCTTCTCTAGATGCAGCAGTGATGTAATGCTCTCTTTTAAATTCACATTTTGCAGTAGCTGAAGGAGCTTGTAATTTGCCTTAGCAGCAATTCAATATTTACTTTTTCAGTAGATTACTGGTGTTACTGCGATGCACGGGAGATAGTTATTCCACTGGCTAGATTAAGAGCAAGACAAATTAAAGTTCCTTCCTAAAGAATCGCTTCAGGGCTTCAAAGCAAGTTTTTTTTTACACTGAAACAGAATCTGTGGTGTTGTTTAGGTGCCTTACTTTAACATGGATCAGGCAGAGACATTAGGTTCCACTTGGTGATCAAGCCTTCTAATCATCTCTGGAATGCTGAGGGAATTCCTTGTGCCACCTCCCAAAGATACAAAACCCACTTGAGCGCAGGGGCACACTCAGAATCACAGGCCTGATTAAAAGGACTCAGACATCATGAAAGAGCACAAATAAACAAAAATGTTTAAATGAGGCAATTTATTTAGTGTCCTCTAGACTGTTGTAACACCATTTTTAAATGCATGAAGAAAAAAGGCCTTTACCACCTTCAAATGGTACCAAACTCTGCAGCACGTCTCTTAACCAGAACAAACAGATTTAATGTCTTTACAATGTTAACAGACATACGTTTGCTGAGAAGAGATTTTTCAACTGTGGAAGCAAAGATGATGAAGGAAAATGAAAGAAAACAAACATTTCAAATGTTTTGTTTTTTACTTAATAAAAATTTGATGGATTCTGCAGCACTTTGAACCATCTTGTTACTGAAAGCTGGTATATAAATAAACTTGCCTTACCGTACAATCTTTCAGCTAAATGATGATCCTACCACACAACTAAATACACACAAACACAGCACAGATAGGCAACCTTCCCCCATTGTTAGGAGATCAAAGCCAGGCTTGCCAAAGTCCATTCTTCAAGAGCTATTATCCTGCCACTTGGATGCATCCTTTCTCTAACAGAGGGACGTGATAAATGATACGCAAAGGAGCCCTGCGTCAATTCCTGACTGTAAATGACCTTCAGGAAATAGAAATATTTGCAACAAGTATGCCTAGATTAATATCTAACGATCTAATACTGGGGTTGCTCTGTACTGGAATTTTTTTTTTCAATGCTTTCAGTGCTTTTTAGTAAAAAAACAAAACAAAAATTTTGAACAGCTGGTGAAGTGTTAGCTTTGCATCTTGCTCCAATTTCTTCCCTTTGTGGTTTTACGCTGAACTTACAACCAGGTTACAAATGGTATGAACATTTTTTCCCCATTCTTCAGAGTTTGTTCAAGAGTGTACTACTCCACATTTGAGCCTTTCATGTCAGTCGATGGTTGTACATGTGTCACCCACGTACTACAGTTTAACCAGTTTTGTTTAACTCTCTCATGTGACGGCAGGTATGATTTCAAACGGAACCCCAGCAGTTCTCCGTCTCTTGAGGAGGACGAGGGCTTTAGCGACTGGACTCAGCGCAGAGAGAAACAAAGGCAGCAGCGTCTGCAGGAGCTCAGCCTGGATGGTGAAGAGGAGGAAGTTCAGGAAGATGTCTTTACGAAGAACAGTGCACCCAAAAACGCTGCCCTGGCCCATTCCATGCACTTCAGTCAAGTCCAAAGACAGGAGCAGGAGGAGGCTAACAGCATCACAATGGAGGCGGTGAGGAGGAAAGAAAACGAGCAAGAGGCTAGGAGAGTGAAAGAGAGGGAAGAAATGAAGATGGATAAAGGGTTGGCAAATACAAAAAAAGACATTCAAAAGCCAAGTACAGAGGTAAGACTTTCTCATTCAACACATACACACATTAGTCTCACTGATTTCTGAACTCGCTGATTTTCTTTTACATTGCTAATATTGTTGTTTAAAGCTGAATACTGAAATTGATGTCATGTCCAGTGGTGGGTAGAGTAGCCAAAAATTGTACTCAAATCAGATATTTCAACTTTTAACTAGTGTTGCGCCGATGCCATTTTTTGGCCCCGATACCGATACCCGATACCTGGTTGTGGAGTATCGACCGATACCGATACCATCTGTTTGAAACTGATGTGTGTGTATATATGAAGAAGTGCATACTACTTAGGGTAGTAGAACTTTTTATTGCCTACCTGGAATGGGTGACAATAGTTGAATAAACTTTTGCCTCTCAAATGCCAGAATAGTGCAACTTTCATGAACTTATATAACATGTATAATAGTAGTAGGGAGAGAGAAGGCTGCGTTCAAGTGACATACAAACATCAAAATGGTATCTGTGACCTATTTGCTGGTACTTGCCGATACCGATACCACCATTTTAGTGCTGGATCGGGGCCCCGTCTGATACTGGTATCGGTATCGGCGCAACACTACTTTTAACGGGTCCTCAAGTACATGTTACTAAATACAACTAGTTACTTTCCACCTCTGGTCATGTCTACTAGAAGTTTGAAAATTGAAATGTAAGAGTTTCATCCAATTTCAGATTCAGCTTTCTTTCATTATAGTTTGACATTTATTTTTCATTTAAATAACTTAGTTTAAAACACAATGGCTGGAACACATTTATATTTTATGATTTTCACTTTAAATGTAGATAAACAAAGGAGTTATGTGTCTCTTCTAAGACAATAATTTATGCTTGCATGCAGTCAAAAATGAAGATATGGCTGAAGTTTCAAATTAAGATGCAGGGAGTCACAGTTGGTGCCACTGGTGCCTTGCAACGGGAAGGTCCTGGGTCTGAATCCCAGGTCATTCTACAGTCTTTCTGGAGTTTGCATGCCCTTCCTGTTCATGCCTCGGTTCCCTTTGATTACCTCTGTTAATTAGTAACATCGGTTAATTTGTCTCTCTAAGTAGTCCTTAGCCATGAGTGTGTGTGCATGGTTGTTTGACCGGTATGCTATGTTGTCCTGTGATGGACCTTTCCAGTGTGTTCCCCAATTAGAGAAGGTGGAGGTAGGCACCAGTTCCCTGTGACCCTGCAAGGATAAGTGGCTACAGACAACTGGTGGATCAATGGATGAAGGGTTTTACGAAGTCTCAAGTCATTCTGCCCATTTCATTCAGACCACTTTTTAAGGACGAGTCGGATATAAAATGGACTGAGTTAAATCATAGCCTCCTATGACTAAAGAGAAAAATCTTAAGCAGACAAATTATTGTTCATGTTTTCTTAATGTCTCTGACACACACAAAAAAAACCTTCAAATTGCTTCTTTTCCAACATTTTCCAAACAGGGAGAGAAAAAGAAAGAAATTAAAGTGTCCTACACATCAAAGGTTTTCCTTTGCCAAGAGCCAAAGCACAACAGCCCAAAGACGGACACGGCTGGTCAGGTGGCCACGTCATCCATGAACCGGATGGAGCGAACCAGCAGGTGTGTGGTGTGCATTAGAAATAATCCAGCCATGCTGCTGTTTATCTGTCCAGCACTGAAAAAAATTATTTTTCTTAGGAAACCAGGCTCTAATCTGCTAATATTATCCGCTAATTATCTTTCTGTCATACTTCTGCCTTTAAAATTATGAAAGTAGGAACATTTTTGGTCTAAAAAGTCGTTTTTTAAACATAAATTAACTCAAACAACTTAAGAATTTGTTTTAAAAAGTGCTGTATGTGGATATTGTTCCGTGGTTCAGAGCCTAGACCAACATTTATTTGCTCTATGCAGAAGATCTGTGGAGTCAGAGGAGGTGAAGCCCTTCCTGGAGGCAGAGCAGCGACTGGAGAAGATCCGCCACAGCCTGCAGGAGAAGGAGAGCCAGGAGCTGAAGCAAATAAGAGATAGACAGCCTGAGGCTGAGCAGGAGCTGGAGCAGCTGAAGAAGAGGAGGGAGGAGAGGCGCCGAGCTCGCGAGGAGGAGGAGCGCCAAAGGGAGCAGGAGGAGAAACAACAGCTGGCGATAGAGGAGGTGCTCATCATTCTATGTAGAACGCATACAATGGCAAAAATTAAAAGCCAGCCTCATTATGCTTTATGTAGATTTTTACACAAGTGGGGTGAATTAAGCATCTTTCTGACTGTGTCAACTAAAAGATGCAGAGAATAACCAGGGAAGTGAAGTTTAGCTGTTATGGATCTAATTTGTCTGTGATTAATTAATCCTGAGACATCCTTCACTGTGAAACGAGTTTGGATTGTTTTTTTTTTTTATGAAGAACTCGCATTGTAGGATTTTTAAGTAAAACATAACCTTAATTGGGAAAGAAAAAGGATTGTTTTGCTTTCTTAAGGTCTCGATTGAGTTTGAACAAACAATATAAAGTAAGGAAAAAGAGTCAGAAACACAAACGTTTAAACTAGGCCTTGATTTGTGTTGTTTGTTGAGTAGCTGTGACTGGGCTTTTATAGTAGTGTAAAGACCCTGGAAAAGAGGAGTTCACAGATGAATTATTGGGGAGAAACCGTTTTGCTGTATCTTATGTGCGACAGCACTGTGCCTCATGGTGTGACAAAATGTCTTTGACCTTATATCCAGGAGGAAAGAAGAAAGATGAGGGAAGACATGGAGAGGAGGAGGATGGAAGCTGCAGCCAGGATGAAGAGCCTCAGTACATCCAGTGCAGAAGGAGAGGAGGTGTTCAGTCCTTTTACTCCCAAAGTTTCAACACAAAAGGTAATAAAACGTGCTCCCAGAACTTCCCAACAACTCACAACAAAATGTTCGGCCTTTGTCTGAACAGCCATGCAGGGGTTATATGGAGGCTGCGGACATTAACAGTAGAACATTAAAAGTTTTTTTTAGTGACAACCTGGTGCTGTGATATCCATCATCATATGTAATCTCTACACAGACATCTGAAAAGCCAGAATCTGATGAAACAGCAGGCATGTTTTCAGAAGCATGAATAGTTTTACACTTCATATATGAGCGCTCTATCTGCTTTTGTGCTAAAAAGAAAAATAAGTAGTACAACTAACTGGAACTAAGCTATAAGCAGGATGAAAAAAACAGATGAAATGATGTGAATGCATCAGAAATGACAACTGTTACCGTTAGCTGAAGGCTTTGTTTTTTGTGTTGTTCAACTGAACAGATGATTATTCAAAAATAGAACTGACCTCTAACTGTATTTTCTTCCCAGCTGGCGGGTTCAGTCTTGTAAGGCTTGTAAGTTGCATGGGTGTGTTTGTGTGAGTTTGAAGAGCCAGCATGACCGGGCTCCACCTTCACAGCATGTACTGTTGTCCTTGAGTCCAAAAGTAAAACATTTGGACACCAGAGCTCTAGAAACAGATATGTACAAGATTCTGCATGTGTTGTGCCACACCTCTCAATGTTTTCTCAACCGCTTTTGGAACAAAAGTGCCCAGAGAGAAAATGGATTTACAGACTACAGAAGGGGCTGAAACTTTCATATCTATATATTTAACCTGTTTTGGAAACTGTAACAGTATTAGTTCAACTGTGTAACACACATAAAGTTAAGGATATTTTGAACATGGGAGGCCCTAGAAAATTGTGCATAGAAGTATAAATGGCACATAAAAACATTTTACTTACTTAGTCAAGTGATGCTAAAATAGCTAACATAACCGATTTGACCTGGTGTGAGAATACCCATGACTGCTTTTTGCATGAGGCAGCAAAGATTCATCCTCAAAATTAACTTGAAGCAGTAATAGATGATCAGTGTCATCAGTGTCAGGAATGCATATTTCAAGTTCCACCTGAAAGCATTGTTGTTTAATTACATTTGACAGAAAAGATGGAGAATGTTTATAAATGTGACAACAATTTATCTGGTAAAACAATAGATCTGGTTTCTGTTTTTGTGATAAATTACCCGATAACATGCACAGCAAGAGATCTTTTGAAGGAGCAATAATAAAATTACAAAGTGGGAGTTTAATAGGCATTTTAATTTGCCTATTAAATGCAAGAATTTTTGCTAAAATATTTCTTGTCATACGTTATGACATTTTTCATGGAGAAATTGCTTTGCACCAGGGAATCTGTTTGTAATATATATTATTACTATTTTAAATCCTACTACTGTATAATCAATTAGCAAATATCTAATGTATTTGACTTTTATTTAAAAAAAAAAATTTTCACACATAACCTTCAAAAGACCATTAATACAATCTTTTTCTGATGCTCCTTCCAATGCTGTTGATGGGCTTTGAAGGCCAATGTTACTTATTTCTTTAAACACAACAAATTATGCATTACAGGACAGTCTGTTTCTCATTTCCCTCTCACTTGATGCATTTCTTTTCTGACTTCATGATTCTGAAATGCTCTATCCTCCCTTTCTCCTCCCTCAGTCTTAACTCCCCCATCTACATACCAAAAGGAGAAATAGAAAAATAAAAACAATCCATCAATTATTCCAAAATACTATGCCTAAACAGCCTGTACTGGATGTTTTACTGCCACTTTAATCAGTAAAGATGTAAGGCCTTGACCTATGACCTGTGTGGGCCTTGAGCCAAATCTCCCTCACTCACACTGTGTCTAATGGACTAGCAATAAAAGCCAAAATTCAAATCTTGGTATTTTGATAGTTTTAGCAACTGTTCAGTTGAATACAAAATTAAGAAAATAAGCTTTGCTCATCAACAATTTTCACTGGCAGTCAGCACTGTGCCACATGTTTCAGTGGTTTTGCTCTATCATTCGTCAACCTCCCCCCTGCTGTTTTCTTTCATTCTTAAACCCTGATGCAAGGTACCCATGTAATCCTGGAAGGATTTAAAATCATTTCAGATTGCCATATGTGATTGTTTTAAAGATTTCAACGCAATTACTAGCATAGCAACAGCTTTTTGTGATGGTTGTGGCAGTACTCATCATCCTAAAAGCTCATATAAATATTTGTCAATTTTCTATTTTGTCCTAACATTACCCCTATACGGGAGTATTGCCCCTGTGGCTTGCTGTTGCTGTTTATTGTATTATGATTGGTTTCATTATTTTCACCACATAAAGTACCAGTCAAACATTTGGAGTCACCTTTGACATTCAATGGCTTTTCCTTATTTGTAAGATTTTCTATATTGCAGATACATAGTGAAGAGATCAAAACAATGACTCAAAATTATATAGAATTGTGTATCAAACCCAAAATTGTGAAATCACTTAGAAGATCTTCCATGTTTTGGCTTGGTTTTGTTTTTGATTATTGCTTTGGTCAATTGTGAAGGAGTTCCCAGAGGTACTAGTACCGTATTTTTCAGAATATAAATCGCTCCGGAATATAACATGCATCAGTCAAAAAATGCGTCAAAAAGAGGTAAAAAAAAAAACATATAAGATGCAGAGGACTATAAGTACAGTTTCTTTCAGCATAACGGCTCATTACGCTGAAAGTTGTCAGAATTACGCAAAAATTAGACTGAGCGTAATGGTACTGTTAGCTTAGCACATAATGGTGCTACATGCTAAGCTAACAGCTTGACACGGATGTTTGAGAGCAACATAATAAAGCTTATGTGCAGCATGAGCAAAGTTGAAATAAAGTCAAATAAAGATAAAGATAAACCATTCATTGAGAAGGTGAGTCCAAACTTTTGATTGGTAGTGTATGCTGAATGATACCGTGTCAGTATCTTTATTTTAAACCTGGTCAAAGTAAAACATGTATTTTTGCAGACAGAAATATGTTGATGTTGTTGTTTCGCAAAGATTTAACTTCCTTCTGTTCCCATAGGAGTGTTTTTGTAAAGCAATTGTGTGATCCCATTCCTTTTTTTGAGCAAAATGACAATCCTGCCCTCATCATCAGTCCTAAAAGAAAACAAAATAGCATTGTTCCTTTCTTCTAATTTTTCGAGTGTATGTCACCATCATATCACCCTCTTGAAGAAGGGTTACTCAATCTCAATACTTTTATCATGGTTGAATTAAAAGCTTAATTCATTAATAATGACCACAGCAGTAAATTAGCAGTAAAATATGTACAAAACATGTAAAGTAGCTTGTTAAGCTTGTCTAGGTCACAGCAGACTTTTGGAGCTCTGTCCAGGGAGGAGCTGTGGTGCTTTTGCAGATGAAAAGCAGACCTGAGGCATCATTAATAGTCCTATGAACTTAGGCAGCCAGAACATACTAATTTCCATTGTTGTTCCTTTAGGGGAAAATGACCCAAAACTGTTTTCTTTCTTTTCAGATCAATGAGAGAACCAATTCTCTGAACCGTTCACTAAAGAAAAGGTAATTAAGTATTTTAATGTGAAGAGTTCGATTTTGAGACATTTCATCAAAACTGGAGTTGGCCAAAGTCAAGCAAATTTTAAAAATTCCTCAAAATCAAATAAAATATGTTTACTAAAGGTTTGTTTAATCTCCATTAATCAAAATCCAAAACATCCCCAAAATATTTTTAGTTTTTTTGACCACATTTCTTTTTTTATTATTTTAACAATAACAGCAAATAGGGCTAAAAACGTCCATGGACCTGGAAGCAGACTTGCCACCTTTCAGTAGAATAGCCAAATAGATTCAGCCTGTTTCAACAAAGAGCAAATCATATTTTGCTGTTGTTGCTGACAGAGGATAAAACAAATGTTAGATTACGAAAATAAAAAGAATCAACCCATATAGGCATATAATGTTCAACTCTAGAGTTGAACATTATATGCCTTTCTTTTAATAAATAAAAGATGCACAATCCTTTAAATGCTTCAAATTCACAGTGAGTCACAAATTGTTTCTGTATAAAACTCTGACTAATTTGCACTTTGATATGCGTTTAGATTATTTTTGAGGAGATAAAAATAAACAGCATATACAAGAAACGTTTTTGTGTTTTTAATTAAATTCAATTCAATTTTACGTATATGGCGCCAATTCCCTACACATATCTCAAGGCATTTTACAACATCAAATTCAATAAAACTTTTAATCTGAAAAGCATTTAAATTTGTAGAGCACGATGTTTCATATTCAATCTTGACCCACGTGCCCAAAGGTTTAGACATTTAATTTAATTTTGAATTCAATTAAATTTTCTTAAATTTAATTTACATAGCGCCAATTCACAACACGTCATCTCAAGGAACTTTATATTTCAGGTTTAGAGCAACCAGTGAACCATGTTGGTAGGTCAGAGCCCAATATGTAAAGCTAAAAGCCTTCTTTGCCATGTTGAGCAGCTTTTGAAGTCCTCTGCTGGAAAGACAAAATCTTCTACACTGGATGGTTTTCAGAAGGAATGTTAGCAGCCCTAGTCTGAAAAAAGGTGTAACTTGGAAGATTTTTTTAATCACCCTAAATCACATTTTACATGAATAGAAAAAAATAACTTTTCATTTAGTATGGCTTAAGCTAAATGGGCAATTTTTTCAGCTCCTACAGTTGTTAGTCCCAACTGCTTCATAGCTGCTGGTTAACCCTTAGTTGCCTGGAGCAAGGACAGACATGGCAACATGAGGAAGAGGGGTCAAAGGAACCCTCCCCACGTTACTCAGTGTATCATTCTCCTAAGTTGTGATTCATAGCCCTGGTTAACTCTGTCCAGATGTCTGGGGCTGTGTTTTCTCTAGTGGTGGGTGAGGGATGGCGGCTCCAGGCAGTCTGCAGCAGGAAATTATCAGCTCCGAGGAACTTTCAGGAAAAAGAGATGTCTCTGCAAGGATGTATATAGTATATATAGTTCAAATAAATAGAAGATCATTTTACTTCTTTGGTGATAGCGTTGAGGAATCAGACTCACACTTGATATTCTCTAACAACATTAGAAGACGAATAATTCAATAACAACTCTATTTAAATTCTCTCCTTTGTAAAAATATAGACACATTATGAAGACAATATGCAGGAGGTGTTATAGTGTGAAGTACTAATTAAGTAGAATACCTGCCTTGACTACCTTCTGTATTGTTAAATCATTGTGCCAGGGAGGGAGTTGCAGCTACAATGCCTATATTCAGTCAAGAAGTTGTAAGACTAATAATTTAGATAAAACACATGGAACTTAATTTAAACCTGCCTAGTGCTGGATTAATTAACATGGTGGAACTTTGGGTTAAAAACAAGTTTACAAACAGTTTTTTCACTTCCTTAACCATTGTGGTTGGGATGGAAACTAGAAAACAACTTGACGTTTCACATTAAGCTATGTTTGGTAGTTCAGAGAGCTCAACAGCGCAAAATCAGTTTAAACAGAAATTCAATCCAACTCCATGCTGAAACTCTAACATAACTTTTAAAGTGTGAGAATCTGACAAGTAGCACAGTAAAAACCGGGTATATATTCTGAGAGGAATTCTGACCAAATAGATGCCGATATGGCACTGAGGAGTAGATGTGACAGGGAGTACATTACCAGATCAAAAGTTTAGTAAGATAAACAAAAGAAAAAGAGGCACACATCCAGGTCAGTAAAACCAAGGAAAAGTGATGGTGTACCTAAAAAAGATCTCATGGCTTGGACTAACCAAATGACTGTCCAAAATGTTTTAACCTGCATGGGAGGTTAAACAGACTTTGAGCAACCCTCAAAGCCAGTCACCCACTGTCTTTTTCAACTGAAACTGTATGAAAAGAGACTTAACCCTTTTTTCATTGTCACTAAATCAGTCTGAAATTTACATGTTGTAAATCTAGCTTTTTTGTTGTTGTGGAAAAATCTAATACATCAGCCAAAACATTAGAAACAGATTGCGGACCTCTACAAGTCTGGGCTATCTTTGGGTACTAATTCCAGAACCCTTAAGGGGCCACATTAATCTGTTCAAACATTTATATGCTAGTATAAATTTAATAGGAATGTCCAGCCAACATCCGTTCAGGAAGGAGATGGATTTGGTGTCTGATAGATTAAGGTGTTCAGGTGCAAAATGCACACATCAACACCACAAAACCCAACGGCCTTGTGAAGATTCTGGCTGAAAATGGTGAGAAAGGGTTGTTGTCTCAGCATCAGCGGAAAGATCTCTTAGTGAAGAAGAGGCTGTTACTTTAAAAGCGACATGATCACAAAGAATACACGTCTGGATAAAGATGTGGAAATATGCCCAAATTGTATGAAACAAGTCATATAGTACTAATACACTTGAATACTAATACTATACAAATAAATCTGTTTCAATCCTGCTTACCAGCTGAAAGACCTAATGCCTTAGAAAAAAAAGATGTTCGCATATTGCCTATAGTAGATTTAACACTGTAAAATACATAATTTGATTACCAATAAACAATTGTTTGGGAAAATTTGACCCCATGAGTGCTGCAGCTGTCACACGTCATATATAGAGTACAGAACATGCCACAGCTACAGAAACAACGCAACTGTGATTCAAACATTGCAGCAATGACCCAGTAAAGGCTGCTTTATGCTTGATGCACATATGTTTCGTGCGGAAATGATACGTGCGGACACAACATCTGAAGCATTTATGCTCCATGCGACTTTTCCTTCATAGTGGCACTATTCTCCTGGACTGTAGATGGCAGCGAAATCCATCTGACTCTAGCCTGATGGATTTCGTTCTGCAGAGCTCCACACATCCATCTGGGATTGCTCCATTGATGATATATTTCAGAAGGAGGGGCCTTATCAAAAATCCTTGCATATGAAAGGATAAACCACTTATCCGTCATCTTTAATGACGTGCTACTTCAACCACTCACATCAAATTCAACATCGAAACTGAAACCATCGTTTCCACTAACAATAGTCTTCAAAGCCATTTTCTGGTGTTATTTTAAAGAAATAATATTCAGTAGATTGGACAACACTGATGAGATAGCAGCATCAACGTTTCCAGGTGACTAGATTTCTCTAATGAAAGCCGGGGACGTCTCTGATTTTGCTAAGCAAGCGGGTAGGCACAGTCTCTGTCAGGTCATCCAAAACGGGGACATCTGGTCACTCTTACTTCCTCACTGCGAGCCGCCATTTTTGTCTGAATCCAAACAATTGCTTCTCTGATACATCACATCTCCGAAAATCCCGCCCGGCGATTCTGATTGGCTAATCCATTTTATGTGGTATTGAAACCCACTGGCAGTGATACCAGATGGATGTGTTGACGTCGTGTGGAGCTCGGTGGAACTACATCCATTTGGCAAGAGTCAGGCTGACGTTGTGCTCCTACGGCAATGATACTACACCCCATTACATGTACCAATAGAAAACATAGCTGTTTCCAACATTTAAGCCTCCTACTTTCTTCTCACATGCCAATCATTCTGATGGCGATTTCTATCCAGGAATTGTTAACAACTACTACGGTGATCGTTATGGGCCATGTCATGAACATGCTTATATTTATGAACCTCCGCTACAGGAAGTGCTTGCTCGTCCGCCATGGTTTTCCGCAGGGAACTGTTTGTGTAGTCAGGAATTTTCCTAGGTCCATGGAGCAGGAACTTTTGGCTTTGTGGAGAGGCGCAACAGCTAAAGTGATTCAATAATTTGAAAAGTAAAAATTATATGAGGTAGTGACAACAGAGAAAGTCACGACACAACAGAACACTGACAACTTCACCTCACTGATTTCTGTAATGAAGACATTTTTTACAGAATGTGTGAATGTATGCTGCACATTTGAAATTATGTTAATCTGCTTTTTAGTATTTTTTAGGAAAGCAAAAATTAAATTTAGTCTCTAAGTAAGATATCATGGAATATATAATGGCAGCTCAGTGAAAAGTTACACTGCTGTGTAGGAGAAATGGCCCAGTTAGATGTTTTATTTAATTCACAACCTGTGGCTTTCAGTATAAAAGACTGCAATGTTGTGTTGTGTTTGATTTAGTAACAGCTTCAAGAAGACTCAGCCTCTCTTTCTTCTGACCAAGATTGACGACAAGCTGGAGCAGTACACTCACGCTGTGGAGGTCAGCACACACAAGCACATGCATTTAAAGCATTACAAAAGTCAGGTTTTTTTAAGCTTTATTGGACATTAAATTTTGAATTCATTGAATCATACACGCAAACTGAATCTTTGATTTCAATACAGATTTTGGTCCATGCATAGTTTTTTTTCAGACCTTTTCACAGTTGTCACTATCTAAACGTTAATATTTACAATTTGAAAAAGTAAAACAGAAATAAGAAGGCCACAAAGTACTTGATATTAAATTATGTTTCTGTAACACACATGGGAAAACCATAAAAACAGGTAGAACATGATTTAAAAAAGAGACAAAATTGTATTTTTTTTCTGAAAGGTATCCTTTTAAGAACATTTAAAGACTGTTTAGTGTATTAGAAGTGAACAACCGACGGACTATCCATGAACTTTCATAAAGGTATTTAGGTTACATATACCTTGCTAACAAACAAATTAATCTTTTAAAAGAACTCCCAGGATACCCGTGCAGTGAAGCCATCGCTTACTGACGTACCCAACTCCCCAGAGGTTGTTGCCACCAAGAAGAATCTGTTTGAGGCTGGAGAAGCTTGGAGCCCAACCAAAGGAGTCACATGCAAGGTAAAAAAAACACTGACAGATTGTTGCTGATATATAACATGTGTATGTGTAACATGAGCATAGATAAGATTCTCTAGAGCCAGCCCCATGAGCACATTTTGATACTGCTTGAGGACCACAAGTGGCTTTGAGCAGAAAATCGTAAGAACAAGATGATGCAAATATGTTGTGATTTTCAAACTAACCTTTTAAAACCTTGGTATAGCTTGACATCAATAACTTGACTATGCCTATACAGGCTTACCAATTCATCAGTTGTATTCAGACTATAGCCCCTTTCACACTCAAGGCTCCCACATACTCGGGCGTAGTTTGCGCATACTGTGGATGTGTAGACTCTTCGCCAACGTTTTACCCTTCTTAGTCTACATATTGCGGAAAATTCCCACCCTATCTGCCGGCAGGATGAAGCGGGGGAAGGGATGGTAAAATGTTTGATTAGCTTGCTGAGCACCTAGAGCCCTTTCTTTCCCATCCTTGTGACTGCCTGCTTGGAGCAACTCAGTGAATCAAGCTTGGTGTCACATATAAAACAGTTCAATATGAAGGCTTCTTTCTGCCAAACAGTTTATAGTGTGACACCGCGTACGCAGTCATGAAAATTTAGCTCTGCCCGTACCTGTCTGTGCGCCTTGAGTATGCCTGGACTCCGCGCACTTGTCCGTCGACTAATGTCTCCACATGTATGTGGGGCCTTTACAACCTTACAGAGTAACTCACTGGCAATTTACTGAGTCTGGGTTATGTGTGAATTAAGCCAGAACTGATTTAGAGGATCAAAGAATTTATGTTACAGGTGTTTCTTCAACCAGTTGTTGTAGGTGGTGATGGCTGTAGGGAGGAAGGTTCTCCTGTAGCGGTCTGGCTTACAGCTGAACTGGAGACGCTCTGTTGTTGTTCAACAATCTGATAAAGAGGATGCTCAGGGTTGTCCATAATGTTCTTCATTTTATGAAGAATCCTTCTTTGCCAAGTCATCTCTAGAGGTTCTAGAAGAGTCCCCAGAACAGAGCTGGCCTTCTTTATAAGCTGTTTGAGCTTCTTTAAGTCAGTTGCTCTAAGGCTGCTGCCCCAACAGATGATGGCAGAGGAGATCTGGAAAAAAAAAAAAGGTTTTACGCTACCTTGTGGTGGTGTTTTTGAATTTTGTGAATAATAGTCAATGAGCAGAAAGGGAGATGGAAACCCATTTGCGATTAAGTTCTGATGTAGCGAACATTTACCACACATGACTAATTAGCTGTGTCCGTCTTCCTGGATATTCTCATAACGTGCGTATAAATGCATTTCTTTCTCAATATCTCCAGACTGCATGTAACATCGACAATACTTGCTGACATGACAGAACAACTAGCTCAATAGCAACACATTCCTGAAAACATGTCTCCTTATTTTAAAATGTGTGGTCCTTGCTAGTTTGGAACCTCAACGTCCTATTTATGACAGCCACAAGTAATGTCAACTTTTGACTTAATTACGCTTTGCTCAACCTGGTAATTCACTCCAAACCAGGTGTTAGACACATGCCTAAATAGCACTTTCTTTTCTGCAACATTTTAAAAGTTTGCTCAAAATTCACATGGGAATCGGATGAAACATGGCTAGTGTATTCAGGCTTTATATCTTTTTTATGCTTTCTCAACCAGGACACTGGCAGTCTGAAGGTGGGCGTGGCCAATCTTATCACACATTGGGTCAAAGGTCCCTCAGAAACCAGCAGCAAACAGTCACCATGCAGACCATCTGTAAGTTCATATTTTATAGCACACATTTTTAAGCTGTTGATTTTTATCGCATACATATAAAACGACCATTTTAGCCAAAATTATCTCTAAACGTAAGCTTATCTTATGTTTATTGTGAAATCAGGGTTGTATCTGATTTGTCAGTGATGTGATATGCAAAGAAACATGCCTGACACTGCCTTAGGTGTGGAATCACTCTTGTAAAAAGTCAGATACAAATATATGATGAATTGTTTCATATGTGGTAGGAAATGAATAGCATTACAGTTTTACAGTCTTATATGCTCTGTGTTTGACGCTACATCATTAGTAATCTTTTACATATCCACTTTAAACCTCATATATAACATATTTATATGTTTTGTCTCCTGTATGGCAGTTTGCTTAAGCTACAATACCCGAAGCCCCCTCAGCTAGAGCAGCTTTAGTAGTGCTTGTAAAACTTACACATGTACAAAAGTCTAAGGAAGTGTTGTTTTGGCTGTAGACTGAACCCCGCTCTGCATGAGAACATGCTGAAGTCAAACAAACTCATTATGTCACTATCTCCATGTGTTTGTTTTTTTTGTCCGTGTGTTTTCAGTAGTTCCTTGTTGTTTATGCTCATTTTAGTCTTAGCATATTGGTTTATGCTTTCATGTTTAGTTTCTAAGCTTATTCATGTTTTCTGTTCCCTGTGCATTCTAGTTTATTCCCATAAAATAACACTTAAATGGTTTCTGTTTCCTGGGAAACAAGAGTCCTAGCAAACACCTGCACTTTACATCAGTGAAAACATTTTAGGGGGGTAAGAGGAATATCCTTAGGTCATGTGACATTATTCCAGCATTCAAAACAAACTGATATGTTCATATAAAGTCCAAAATGGCAGACATCATAAATGAATCACCTTGTTAGGTAAGAGTTATTATTTTTTATACATATACTCAAATATTTTTCTTTAGGAGTGATTAAATACATATTTGTTAAAAAAATAAATTGTATTTAAACAACTTAGAAAACATTTAATGTTTGCTTTCCAGAGGATATGTTACCCAGATAGGGGTAAAAAACAGGATAGTTATGATCAGATTTTCTCCAATTTTGAGTCTTTAATTTTATAGATCCGCTATATTAAAGTATTAATTGATATTGTTTTAGATGTGCATTATTTTTTTGAATTTACCGTTCAGCAGCTTTGACTTGTGTGTAGACAATGGTGCAGGGCTCATTGTTGTCACATGAGCAGACAAAACCTTCATCCTGGTGAGCTTTGAGCTTACCTATTGGGTAAGTGCAAAGCTTTTCTAAAAAGAAGTGAAAAGTCCTGCGCCATGCCCAAAGATTACAGCACTCACATGGTAGGAATAGATTTGGCTGGCATGATCAACGGGCCATATGTTGACAGATAGTTGATATTTCTTTCAACAACACGTGGCATACTGCTGTGATACAGCAGCAATACATCACAAACACCAATGTCTGTATGACTTTGCGTTGGATGTTGCAAGAGGACCCATCTGAAAACCCTTTCTTGAGACGCAGAAAAAAAGACGCTCCTCCACAGCTTTGGAAAATCCACCAACAGGAGCCTTCAAACAGCCTAAAGTCTGCAGCCCCTGGATGTTGTGATATATGCTGTGCAAGGGGTGCAGGAGTTTGTCCTGTAAACAGCAGGTTGCCAGTTTGAACCCCTGCTCTGACCGTCTCAGTCACTGTGTCCTTGGGCAAGAGATTTCTCCCTTGCCCTCTGATGGTTGTCAGAAGGCCCAGTGGCATCAATGTATGGGAGTCTTCTGTCAGTTTGCCTCAGGCTACAGTGGCTACAATGGCTACAATGTGAAATAATAACTGAATGCAATGTCTGGGTTCAAGTACAGGCCATTTTCTATGACGGGATTTCCCACTTCCTTGTCTTGTTAGAGAAGAGCCAATGCAGGATGTTGTAAATACCTCAAACATGTAGAGGTGCAAAGTGAGGCTTTGCATTATTAGATGTTAGTAACTGATGAACCTCTTTCGGAGAGAAATTATTAAGTGTTTGGATGGTTGGAAAATCTTTTTTTTTTTGGGAGATATCTTTTATACAGTGACAGGAGTTCAAGCATATTCTGCGTTCAAAATCCATTGTTCATTTTTTTCACAATCAAATTTGTCAACTTTGTGCCACTTTTTAAAGTTTTAAGTGCAAAATATACAACAACATGACATCACAAAGTTGTTAAATTGATTTTTCTTAACCCTAAACGGGCAGTGTATCCTGAGGGATACAAACTGTAAATTAAAAAAAAAAAATGGTCCTATTTAAAAGAAATTTCTAAAATTAATTTTGGCCTAGATACATCAGAAAATAGTAAGACACTAATTTTCAAATGTATTTATAAATGACTGTCCATTTAAGGGTTAATGTATGTCTTTCCCCCTTGATTAAGTGTTACCTTGTGTTTTAGTGCGGCTCCTCTTTGTTAATTAGTTTCCCCTCCTCAGCTCCCCCTTTCTTACCTCCTGGCTCAGCTGAAGCATATTTTCTCATGAGTAACACATCCGCATCCTATGTTATTTCACACAGCTCCCTCTGCAGATAAGCACTCTGTTGTGCATTGTTCTTCTCTGGATTCTCTGGATTTCTACCCATTACCATGTCCGTTGTCACGCATGTGTAGTTTCTCTGTTGCTTTGTCCTTGCTCCGTGTCCTGTAAGTGTCTGTCTTTGATTCAATACAATCTTTCAATTCACCATGCCACTCCTGAAATCCAGTCTGTGCCTTGGTCCAGCACCTAAACCTTGAAGTTTGAGACATGAAAAGGAATTCACTCTGCCTTTCCCAGCATCTCCTCTCCCAATGCTGTCTTCAACAACTGGGTGACAGGAGATTTTAGACGCCTGGCAGCTATTTGGACAGCTGTGTCTCAGTGATAAAGGAGACTTGGCTGTATGAAAACATCAACTCAGTATGGCTGCCAGATTGGTCCCTCCACTCCACTAAAACAAGGAGGAGGTATCTGTGCATTCATGTGGAGCTCGGACAACTACTATTAAGAGGCATCTTTAAGTAATGAATCGTGTGTCCAGAAAGGATTTCTAATGTAACTGGTGGCTAGATGAGTGTTCTGCCCAAATAGTTTTGGAATGCAGGTAAAAAAAGGAAAAAGAAACCACTTGAGGTACAAATAAATCTTCTCATCGCTTGCAAGCCAATTCTTTACCTTATCTTGGACAACCAGACCTCTGTACCTACTTTGGACTCTGGCCTATACACCCCTCAATGTTGGAGAGAACCATAAAACTATTGTCCTGTCCTATATCAAGTTTTGTATTGACATTAAAATACCCAAGCTATAAATCAAAGGGGCTCACCAGAAATCTTGGTTCATTAACAGACAGTTCATGAGAGCTACTGCAGGCAAATATGACCCATATCTGGCATTTTCTTGGCAGTCTGAACCATCCAACTCAGATCTTCCCACACCCCCAAAAAATCTGACTTGTGCCACTTTCGTATGTGGTACTAAATTGAATATGTATTTGATCATTTTTAAAGCATCTGCAGTGTGAAAGATCATGTCGCATTTCATTCAACTTTTACGTCACAGTCATGGGATCTACACATCCACAGAGACTTCTGTACAGCAGTAGTAATTACCACTCCACAGAAGGCCATTGTTAACAGCTGTTTGTTTTTTTCCCTTTCCTTTCTTCATCTTGTCTCAAGAGACTGGCGGGACATGTACAGGAGGGCCAGAGCTAACTGCAGAGGCATCAAAGCTGCAAAAGTGCTGTAGAAGCAGCACTGCAAAGCGGCTTTATTAAATATACCCTATATACCATGTGAAAAGACATAAGGAATATTACTGATTATCCCCAACCCTACCTGCACTGTCCCCTCTCCCCTTGATCAGTTTCAACATGTTTTATCATGCTTTGATTATAGCTCCTACTACAACAGTGAACATAACAGTCTAAACTAGCATTCTAGAAAGTCACTCACTCTCTAGACCTACAAAGTGCAATACCAGTAAAAACTGTGATAAAGCTGGTGGGAATTACTCTCAGACAGAGTGCATGTACTACTTGCCACACTATCCATCCATTTTTTGACTCACTTATCCTTCATGGGGTCGCGAGGGGTGCTGGTGCCTATCTCCAGTGTTCAATGGGCGAGAGGTCGCCAGTCTATCGCTGGGCAACAGGACAAACAGCCATTCTTGCACACACTCACACCTAAGGACAATTTAGAGAGACCAATTAACCTAACAGTCATGTTTTTGGACTGCGAGAGGAAGCCGGAGTACCCGAAGAGAACCCACGGATGCACAGGGAGAACATGCAACCTCCATGCAGAAAGACCCAGGGTGGACTTAAACCCAGAGTCCCAGCAGCACCCAGAGTGCTGCAAGGCAACAACGCTAACCACTGTGCCACTGTGCAGCCCCTCGCCACACTATTCATGTATATTTTCAAGCTGTGGTTACATTAAACTATCATTGTCATCTGTATGGAAAGTGCCACTATAATCCCAGTACCTAAAACCACAGCTATGGCTTGCATAAATGACTGCCGGTCAGTTGCTCTCTGACCAGGTAAATACGTAAACACCTGCTGCATTATTAAGCATGTCCAGCAGATAGTTGTCTGCTGGACTGATATGCAACAGATGGTGAGGACAGCTGAGAGCATGAATGACATCCACTTCATCATACCACCTTACATTGGCCTCAAACATGCTGCAGGGCACCTCACATCTGGGGATTTATCCCTTCACCACAAGCCATTTTAATATTGCAACCATGCTTTCAAACACATTGTGGAGCTGCTTGAGTTGGTAATCAGTTCACACAACCTGACTGTCTCCAGATTTTCAAAACAATTCAAACTTGTTCCACTGACTTTAAAGATGAGTCAACTCTTCATCTCTTACACGCTCAGGTTGAGGGATTGCTACAAAGGCAGTGACTCAGCTCTGATGGTATAGATAATTATTTTCAGTTAGCAGCATTATGTGATTGTTGAATCTGACCGAATTGTATTAAAATCAGGTTTGAAAAAGACTGGATGTAATTGGATCTGAATCTAACTACATGATTGGATTTGACTGAATTAATTAAACCTAACTGACTGAGTTGAATCTAATTAGATTTAATTTCACTGGACATAAATGTAAGGAATTTGCTGTGAACTGATAGCATAGTAATAAACTAAATTAAATGTGAATTAAGGATCCCCTCTCCTCAGTGAACTAGGCCACAGTCGGCCCGATCTGAATCTACTCAGTTCCGAGTTGTAATATTTCTGCTGTGGTTCTTGATGTTTTTTTAGGATGTGAGGCCTGGAGATGTGCTGCAGAAAAAGAATCTTTGGGAAATACTTGGAGACCCATCAGTGAGGACAGAACAGAAAGCAAAGGTTAGAAGCATCGCGATTTGTCCTGCAAAACAAAAGTTGGATTGTTGAGTTGCATGTTTAGCTGTAGTTTTCTCAATGTGAACATTTTACACTAATGGTCTCACAGAACACATCTGGCAGAACACAAGATACTGAAAACCTGAAACCTTCAGTGAAACAAATAAATTAAAGATGGTCTACCTCCCCTGAATGAGGATTATAAATATATTATGCATACCTTTTGCTGGGGGTGTCATCAAAATGCATAGAACTGCTATGTTTTTCTTAAATATTGATTTTTATGAACGTGGAAGTCTGCTCACGTCGATGATAAAGCTATCTGCGTCCTTGGCAACCGCCAAGCAATGTGATGTGACTGCTTCAGGTCTTTCTGAGACGCACTGTAATCTTTGGCAAAACTAATAGAGGAAAGGTTCCCTGAACCTTCCCTGAATGAAGCTTATAATATATTATGCATACTTTTTGATAGAGATGTCATCAAAGCGCAAAAAACTGAAGATGTTTTGCTTAAATGTTGTTTTCATATGTACCGGAATCTCTGTGACGTAAGTAGGAAAACGTCACTTCTTCATGTCTTTCTGAGAAAACCTTCGGTGAAGCTAATAAAGGAAAGGTTATTTACCTTCCCTGATTGAAGATTATGAAAATAATATCCATACGTCTTGCTAGAAATGTAATCAAAATGCATATAAACTCAGTTGTTTTGCTTAAATTTTTACTTTTCCATGGGCAATGGCATCCATGTTTTTTTGTCAACCGGGGAAAACTTAATGGTCAGCTGGTTGTAAGCCAATGTAAATGAATAGGCAAAATAAAACATAGAACTCAAACGGATTGAGGAGCCAAATTGTGACAATACTACATTTCCCCCTGTGGACCAAATTGGATATTACGCGTTTTTCAGTTAGACTGGGTTGTAATGGTACAGTTATGCTAAGAACACCTTTCAATTCAAGGCTTTCAGATGTTCTGTATCTGTCTGGGAGTTTTGGGGTGTATCTAATTTTTCAGAAACTTTTCCATTTTGGCTTCATCTTTGTTTAAAAACGATTAACGTGTGGATGTATGTTGGGTGTGTGATTTTTTTTCACACATGAGGAAAGGTTTAAGTAATTAGAAAAATAGTAAAGGCAAGGTAATTTATCAGTAAAACCCTCAAACCTGTACTTTGTTTTTGTTTTTTAACATTACTACACTTTCATTGTCTATGGGACTGTAAAACCTTCATCTGGACAAAATCAAAGAGATTTGAAAAGGAAGAAACTAACTTGTGTCTTGTCTCTTTTCAGCCAACAGCACATGGTAAAAAACATAAATTTGTTGTCACTGGTCATGGAAAATACGAGAAGATATCTGTGGATGAATGTGGAGACCTCAGCCAAAAGACCGGTAGGACATCTGACATTAAGCAGAAATATACTGTGACAAATACTGTGTAATTTTTGAGCTTTTTTTTTTATCTGTGCATCACCTACATCAGGGGTCTTCAACCCTGATCCTCATGACCCACTGTCCTGCATGTTTCAGGGGTTAACCTAAACTATTAGAACCTGAGAGTCTGTTTGACCAGTACAATGTAGCTTGAGTTCAACAGTCCTTTAGTCCTTCAGCTTAAATTTTTTGAACTTAACAACCCATGTGATTTGGTTATACAGTGTTAAAAAATTGTCACTGTTTACTATCAGCACAGATATACCAACATTTTTAATTCTAGTTCTTTAGAGAGGATGTCTCTAATCAGTATTGTACCTCTCATGGCCAGCACAGTGAATATAGTTTAGAAAAATAAAGGTTAGTTAGTTAGTTAGTTAGTTAGTTAGTTAGTTAGTTAGTTAGTTAGTTAGTTAGTTAGTTAGTTAGTTAGTTAGTTAGTTAGTTAGTTAGTTAGTTAGTTAGTTAGTCTAATGGCTAATCAGAATGAAGCCTAAAGCTGATTTTTGCCATCTTCTAACAACTTCAGTTTCAGAAAAGACAAGACAGCTCATGGGAAGCTAGAAAACAATGACAAATATAAAAGTAGTTATTGACACACAAGACAGAAGGATGATTCAAGAAGCAAATAATCTTTATAAATACAAATAAGCTTTATTTCTGCACTGGGTTTACAAATGAAAAAAGGCAAAACAGTTCACCAGGTGGGAGCAAGTTGCCCCTCTTTTGCAATAACAGCAAATAGTGTAACTGTCGTTGAAATTTATCACAATGTATGATGATTTCAAGGTGAAATTTGACATAACTGTTATTTATCATTAATTATTTATTTGAGCATTTATTATTTCGAAGGTGATTTGAAATAATGGATGGAAAAACAAAAACCGTTTTTGGTTTCCATCCATCCATCCATTGTCTATCCTGTGCAAGTCATCTCAAGGCACTTTACAAAGTCAATTCAATCACATCCAGGCAGATTTGTCAAAAGTTTCCTATCTAAAGGAACCCAGCAGATTGCACTTAGTCTTTGACAAGCAGCATTCACTCCTTCTGAAAAGTGTTTAGCCACAGTGGACAGTCGTCTGCATTGTACATGGCTTTGCAGCAATCCCTCATACTGAGCATGCATGAAGCGACAGTGGAGATGAAAACTCCCCTTTAACAGGAAGGAAAACCTCCTGCAGAACCAGACTCAGTGTGAACCATCATCTGCCTCGACCGACTGGGGGTTAGAGAAGACAAAGCAGAGACAAAAAAGAACAGAAGCACACACTGATCCAGAAATCCTTTCTATGCTATAGAGGGTAATGGTAGACAATCTGCCCCACAGTATTGCGTCACAGCTATACAGAATGGCAGACCAGATGTATCTACTATGAAAAGAGAGAAAAAATGACATAAAATTAACAGTTGAAATAACAACAAATAATGCAAACTGGATAACTGTAGGACTCAGAAGAGTGAGAGAAATAGATATTAATGCTCTCCAGCGGCCTAAGCCTATAGCAGCATAACTACAGAGATAGTTCAGGATAAATTAAGCCATTCTAATAGTAAGCTTTGTCAAAAAGGAAAGTTTTAAGCCTTAAACTGGTTGTTGGTTCCACAGGAGATGAGCCTGATAGCTAAAGGATCTGCCTCCCATTCTACTTTTAGAGACTCTAGGAACCACCAGTAGACCTGCAGTCTGAGTCTGAGTCTTATGACTCCATATGTTAGGAACATATGGAGTCATAAGATCTCTGATGTATAATGGAGTTTGATTATTAAGAGCTTGCTTATTAAGAGCTTGCTTATTAAGAGCGTATGTGAGAAGAATAATTTGAAATTATATTCTGGATTTAACAGGAAGCCAATGAGGGGGATTTAAATCAGGAAAAATACAATCTCTCTTTTTACTTTTCATCAGAACTTTGCTGCAGCATTTTGGACCAGCTGATGGCTTTAAGCTACATTTTTCTGGACTTCCTGATAGTAAAGAATTACAACAGTCCAGCCTTCCAGTAACAAATGCATGGACTAGTTTTGCAGCATTACTCCTGGACAGATTTAGGTGAAAAAAGGAAACCCTAGAAACATGTTTAAAGTGGGGTTTAAATGTCATGTCCTGAGCAAACATAACACCAAGGTTTTTTTTACTTTATTACCAGAGGCCATTTAAATGCCATCCAGATTAAGTGATTAATTAACAAGATTATTTGGACTCTGGTCCAAAGATGACAACCAGGTTTTGATGTCATCAAGACATGCTTGCAGTCTAAGTAATTGATTTGATTCATCAGGATTTACGGATAAATATAGCTGAGTGTCAGTATAACAACAGAGCTTTAGTGGAAATTAATCCCATGTCATCTGATAATTTTACCAAATGGAAGCATATGTATAGTAAAGACAGTTGGCCCAGGTAAATACTGTTATTTCTTCGCAATCAATGCCATATATCAGTACAAGCTCCAAAGTATGAAGGCGAGAATGTGTCAGTTTATGCACATTTTGAGCAAAACCAATTGAATCTAGGACAGTTTTAAAGGCTACATTAAGGTTATCACATTCAGTGTCAACATGAATGTTAAATTCCCCCACTATAATAATCTTGTCAGTGTTTAACACTAAATCAGATAAGAAGTATGAGAACTGAACTAAAAAAATCTAAGAGTAAGGACCTGTTGGACGATACAAAACAACAAACAGAAGAGGTTTTATTGCTTTGCATTTTGGATGAGGAAAACTAAGAGTTAAATGTTCAAAACAATGATAGTTTATTAATTGGCCTGGGACTGATTAATAAATCAGACTGAAAGATGGTTGCCACTCCTTCTCGTCTTCCCGTAGTTCTGGGAATGTGGAAATTTAAATAATTAGAGGAAGTTGACTCATTTATACTAACGTTGTCTTCTTGTAGCCAAGTTTCTGTAAGACAAAATAAATTTGACTATAAGAAATCATCCATCCATTTTCTAACACACCTATCCCTTGTGTGGTCGTGAGGGGTGCTGGTACCTATCTCCAGCTGTCACTGGGCGAGAGGTGGGGTACACCCTCAACAGGTCGCCAGTCTGTCGCAGGGGCAATATATATATATATATATATATATATATATATATATATATATATATATATATATATATATATATATATATATATATATATTTATAGACCAACAGACTGACTAACAGACAGTTAGGGAAACAGGTAAACACAATCAACATCTAATTATGAATTGCCCTAACCTTTTAAACACCCTTATACCCGTATTGTGACTTCTGACTGGTGAAGTGAATGCGTAAAATGATGATGAAGTGTATCTTACTTTCCTACTGAAGATATGATAATGGGGAGGATAGTGCAATACAAACATTTCTCTAATTAGTACACCTAATTAGAAACTGCCTTGCAAAATAGGCCAAATTTCTCTCTGAAATGAAAAAGCAAAGAAAAATGAAATATTGGGTCTTTTAGTAACAAACTTTATTTGGTTGATTCACTTTAAAAACAACAAACAACTCTGACTTTCAAAAATGTCATATTCTTTGACTAAATTTTTAGATTCAGGTTCAAAATTGTTTGCATGTGCTTTGTGGCTCACTGTACTCTAAACATAAATCAAAGACCTGAGAAAGTACACTTTTAGCCGTAATTACAGGAATGAATGGTTTCCAGGTTTGGCAGAAATTCAAAGGAGATTCAACTCCAACTGAATAAATTAATTTGAAAGAAGAGGAAAAGTGATAACAGGAAAAGCTGAATCTTATTTAGATTTTATTTCTAAATAAACTTCTATTTAGAAGTCACACAGTGACATCAGCACTCACACAGTGTGAGTGCTGATGTGCACTCACACTGTAGGCCAGATGTTAGCCAAACAAGGAGATGCTACTCACTTTTCTGAGAAGGAAAAGAAAAACCTAAAGAAAATCTAAGAAAAACCTCAAACAACAGCCAGGAAGCCCAGAGATTTCTCTATTACAACAAACATCACCATGCCACTGATCTCCTTCACAGCTTTTTGTCTTGCATTTTTTTTTCCTTTTCTCCAACAACTTTACATCGCACGGAATAAAAATAACTATTTTTTTTCTAAATTATTAATTTCTGTTTAATCCCCAACACACTTCCATCTAACACTACAGTAGTCAAAAATCTCTCTTGTTTCACTATGAATGTCGCATATTTATAGAAGACAGTGGTTTGTTTACAAGGTCTGAATGATGTAATAATGCTTGAATCAGTAATTCCACTCTATTGCCTTGATTTGGGGCACTTGATTTAACATGAACATGTGAAACCTCATAAATAAGAGAACTGATAATGACTTAAATAAACCTCTTCCTTTTCACTTCTAAACTGTCTCACTGAGGTTAGTGTGTTCAAACGACTAGAAAAAGACATTTACAAACTCTACATTAGCATTCATCTTCTACTCGGAGGTCTTATGTTGTTGCAAATATTAACAATTTCGAAGAAATAAAAACTGTTAAACTGATGCTTATTTATTTTAATTATGGATGAACATCTAGCTTAACATTTCTTGTTAAATATAAAAAACAGGACATTTGTACACAAGTAACAACCTTGTACATACATCTTCTAAAGCTCAGCAACATCCATTCTAAATGTGTGATGAAAGAAGCAAAGGAAAATCCTCAGATTACATAACACTTTAATGTTCTGTGGTGTCTGAAGGAATTTAAGACAAGTCAGATCTTTTTTGCTAAGCATATAGAGCAAACCTCTAACACACCCATTAAGCTACAATGACATAATGCATTTGTCAAGTATAAAGTTGGGATGCAGACTCCTCCAGCGGTGCTTCATAAGTTTTGTTATTAGAGAGTTAATGCAGAGCATGATCTCTGTTACAATTAATTCATATAATAGGCTTAGCCTTTTATTCTGTTTAATCTGGATTCTTTCACATTAGGCATAACTTAAGAAGCAGCAAACCCTCTGGCTGTTCTGTTAAAGTCTTTTGGTTCCTCTTCTTTACCTTTTCGCCCTATCAGACCCATTTCAAACACAACGGAAATTTTTTGGTGACTGGTCTTGATGCTGCCTCCTTCAGCTTTTTAGCGTCAAACCTGGGGCTAAAAAGCAACACTGGTAGCCTAAATGCAAATGAAGGGATCTTCTTTCTGCTCATCACTTTTTCTCCTCACTTTTTTCCTCCTCACTTTTGTTTAACTCAATCTGATGCATGATGATTTCTCTTTAGAGGAAAACTTTGGAAAAGGACTGCGTTCCCACATCTTGGTGGCCTTTGGGGCGTCTGTGTCTTTGGGTGTAGTTTGCTGCTCATCCTGACCACTCAACTTCTCTTCAAGCTTTTTCTCTTCACTCTGGTCCTGCCCAGGGACCTCTACCTGTGCGCCGCCGCCTCGGAAATGTGGTTTTTCCTGCTCCACCACCATGTGTTTCTTTAGGTCGCGACCATCCGCTCATTTTTGATTTCATCCCCTTTGGCCTTTTGCATGACATTAAGAAGAGATGTGGCTGCTTGGGGGGAGTCATTGGCTCCCTTTTTATCAGATGTGTCTGCTGAACATTGTTCTGTGTTATCTTTTTTCTTGTTTTCAGTAGAAGGAGCCTTAACAGGCAGAGTGGGTACAGTAGAAACAGACTTTGAGCTTTCGTGATTCATCTTTGCGATGATAACAGGTGTCTTTGGTTCTATGACGCCAGATTCATCAGCTTTCATGTCAGATATTATTTTCTCCTCATGAGTCTGGACGTCCACTTTACTCAGAAGCATTTTTACTGCCTTCAGGGAATCTTGGTCACCACTTTTTGGAAGAGGATCTTTTATTTCTGTAGTGTTTGTCATCAGTGTGGTTTTTCCCTTCTGTTTCTCAAAAAATATATCCACGGTTTTTGGTATCTCTTGAGTCGTTGTTGTCTCTTGTTTTGCCACAACTGGAGCAATTGCTGTACTTGGATCTTGTTTTTGACTTGTTTCCTGTTGACTCAGAGGGTTTGAAACTACAATGACCGGGACTGTGACACTGGAACCAGACTTTTCAGAACTCTGTGTAGGCTTTTCTTCACACTTAGAGGTGTCCTGTCTTTTAAAAAGATCAGCCGTAGATTGTTTCTCTACAGTTGGTTTCAAAAAGTCTGTTTTTCAGCTTTCAACCTCATCTTGTGTCGCTATCACTGAGGTTGTAATGCCAAATGCGGGGGGAATATGTTTTGATTCCACACGTAAGCAGCATACTCAGCTGGCGTAAGTCCACGGTAGGAGACTTATGAGAGTCTGGGGTTTTAGGTCTATTCAAGGCCACATGTGAATATTAGATGTTGCTTGTCTTTTGCTTTTTATAGCCTGGTGATGTGGTCAAAAGGCGGGATGGAAGCCTCATACGTGGAGTTTTGGGCCTTTGATAGCTAGTCACTATTGTGTTGTTAGCACAGATGTTGGAGTTATAGCTCTTTGAGAGCAACTGCTGAACCTGAGGTCACTCTTCTTGTCAGATCAGACTCTGATTTTGACTTTTTAATATTTTGTTTTATACTGTTATCTGCAGCTGTCATGTCAGAGTGAACGTCCCCATTTAGTAACATTTCAGAAAGCTCTGTAGTCTTCACATTAAGTGAGGCAGATGAACTGTTCACCGTAGAAATCGTTTGGGGGTGACCTTGACCTCTCTGGATCCACTGTGATGGTGACACCGCAAACAGAAGAGGATTCGGTCGTGAGATTTCAAAGACCGGGTTGTGGCTCGGGTGATGTGGTATGATGGAGTTTTAGGGTCGCCCTGCTGAAGATCTGGATGATAGAAACTCATAAGAAGTTGGTGTCTGAACTCTGACTTCAGATGTTGAGTGGTGGCTTTATTTCAGCTGTTTGAGTTGATCTCTTTGTTTCTAAGTTGGAGTTATTCTTTTATTTGATGTTGGAGTGACTCGTTTGATTTCTGATGTCGGAGTAACTCTTTTGATTTCAGCAGTGGGGATGGCTCTTTTATTTCTGATGTTGGAGTAACTCTTTTTATTTCTGAGGTGTAGTAACTCTTTTGATTTCAGCAGTGGGGACGGCTCTTTTTATTTCTGATGTGGCGACTTTCTCCCCGGATCTGTGTCGAGT